>NC_134696.1:84003711-84083711 GCF_050947455.1 Rhinoderma darwinii
TGAGGTGTGTATATACACTGTGTAATGTATGTGAGGTGTGTGTGTGTGTGTGTGTATATATATATATATATAGTAATGTATGTGAGGTGTGTATATACACTGTGTAATGTATGTGAGGTGTGTGTATATATATATATATATATAGTAATGTATGTGAGGTGTGTATATACACTGTGTAATGTATGTGAGGTGTGTGTGTGTATATATATATATATATATATATATAGTAATGTATGTGAGGTGTGTGTGTATATATATATATATATATAGTGTGAAGGATGATTTATTTGCTTATATTCTCTGTATGAAATTACATTGTGAATTATCAAGCAGGATGCCGAATTACTAAGATATGTATTATGTGAAAGTGATGATAATGTTTAAATGATTTAGTTTCATGCAGCAGCCATCTTGTCTGGAGTTCCCATCTTGGTTCTTTTGTAGTGAATAGGAAAGTCATTGTTCCTTTAACCCCTTAAGGACGCAGCCTAGTTTTGGCCTTAAAGGCAATGTGTTGCCAGAAAAACATGTTGTTTTTTTTTTAATTAAACAGTTAGTGTGTAGGTGATTAAACATTGTTCAAATTTTTTTTATTTTTTTCACGAGTCAGGAAATATTATAAATTAATTCTAATTTATAATATTTCCCATTGCTGGTCACTAGATGGAGCTATTCCCAAAATTGCAGCATTGCATGTGGTAAAGCAACCACATTGCTTTATGCTGCAAAATTGGGTAAAAATCCCTCGCTCTAGTGAGCTCTCAGCATCCCCCCCTCCTTTATCCTGGCTAGTGCCGGGATAAATGAGGGGTTTGAACGGTCTAACCTCCTACACTGTGTGTCGCCATTTTTTGAGCTAACACACAGTGTAGTAGGTTTACATACAGTAGTAAACGTACACAAACACGAACATACATATAAATCTCTTACCTGCTCCTGCCGCCGCGGCTCCCTCCGGCCCGTCCGCTCCGTCTGCTGCCGCTGGTCCAAGTGCACAAGTCCGGAAGCCGCGACCGGAAGTAGTAATCTTACTGTCCGGGCGCGACTTCCGGTCCACACGAAAATGGCGCCCGACGGCGCGCATTTCAAATTGGACTGTGTGGGAGCGGCGCATGCGCAGTTCCCACACAGACGGCGTACACAGAAGTGGATGGGACGGGAGCCGTTCGCAGTCCCTATGGGACTGTGGCTGCCGTATTCCATGTCTGTATGTGTCGTTAATCGACACATACAGAAATGGAAAAAAAAATGGCAGCCCCCATAGGGAAGAAAAAGTGTAAAAATAAGAAAAAGTAAAACACAAACACACAAATAAATATAAACATTTTTAATAAAGCACTAACATCGTTAACATATAAAAAAAAAAAATTGTGATGACACTGTTCCTTTAAGGCTCAGAGCCCATTTTTCAAATCTGACATATTTCACTTTATGTGGTAATAACGTCGGAATGCTTAAACCTATCCAAGAGATTCTGAGATTGTTTTCTCGTGACACATTGGGCTTCATGTTCGTGGTAAAATTTGGTCGATATATTCAGTGTTTATTGGTGAAAAATTGCAAAATGTAGAGAAAATTTTGAAAAAATAGCATTTTCAGAATTTAAATGCATTTGCTTGTAAAACAGACGGTTATACCACCAGAAATAGTTACTAGTTCACATTTCCCATATGTCTACTTTAGATCGGCATCGTTTTTTGAACATTCTTTTATTTTTCTTGGACGTTACAAGTCTTAGAACATAAACAGCAATTTCTCATATTTTTAAGAAAATTTCAAAAGCCTTTTTTTTAAGGTACCTCTTGAGTTCTGAAGTGGCTTTGTGGGGCCTATGTATTAGAAACCCTGATAAAACGCCCCATTTTAAAAACGAGACCCCTCAAAGTATTCAAAACAGCAGTTAGAAAGTTTTTTTAACCCTTCAGGCATTTCACAGGAATTAAAGCAAAGTGGAGGTGAAATTTGCAAATTTCATTTTTCTTGCTGAATTTCAATTTTATTCATTTTTTTTCTGTAACACAGAAGGTTTTACCAGAGAAACAATACTAAATATGTATTGTCCAGATTCTGCAGTTTTTAGAAATGTCCCACATGTGGCTCTAGTGCGCTCGTGGACTAAAACACAAGCCCCAGAAGCAAAGAAGCACCTAGTGCATTTTGAGTCCTCTTTTTTATTAGAATATATTTTAGGCAGCATGCCAGGTTTGAAGAGGTGTTGAGGTGTCAAAACAGTAGGAATCCCCCAATAGTGACCCCATTTTGGAAACTACACCCCTCAAGGAATTAATTTAGGGTTGTTGTTACCATTTTGGCTGCACAGTTTTTTCACAGCACGTATTTGAATTGGGCTCTGAAATGAATAAAATGTCATTTTGTAACGGCAGGGGGTAGGGAGACGGACAAGTGAGCCCTAATCTACCCGCCACTCTGTCCCTGCCTACTTGCAACGACCCGCCCTAGGCGACGGGGTACAACTGGGCGGCGGTCCCTGCGCTCAGTAAGTGCACGACAAACACGACAAACATACAAGGAACACAAGCAAGGAAAAGGGGCCGTTGCCCACGGCAACACCGTGAGCAACCAGAGTGGTGAACGAGCCGAGTCAAGCCAGGAGTGTGCGAGGTACAAAACGAAAAGCAGAAGAGTAGTCGGTAAGCCAGGGTCGGTATGGAGCAGGATCAAAAATAGCAGGAGCTGTAGCTGGGCCGGGAACCACAAGGAAGGAAACAAAAGCAATAACAAGCACCGAGGGACAGGAAGTGCAGGCTTAAATAGACCAAGGGCGGGAGCTAGCTGAGTCTGGCCAGGTTACGATAGGCTCTCCCACTCCTAAGCCTGCCAGCCTGAATGGTGGAAGCAGGAGTCAGTCTCAGGGATGTATTCTCAGGTGCTGACTGATTAGTTCTGGGAGTTAACCCCGCAGTGCCTGGCAGATCCTTTACAGTACCCCCCCTTTTATGAGGGGCCACCGGACCCTTTCTAAGTGGACCTGGCTTACTGGGGAAACGCAGGTGGAACCTCCTGACCAATACCCCAGCGTGAACATCCCGGGCGGATACCCAAGTCCTCTCCTCGGGCCCGTATCCTCTCCAATGGACCAGGTACTGGAGGGAGCCTTGGACCATCTTGCTGTCCACAATCCTGGCCACCTCGAATTCCACCCCCTCCGGGGTGAGGATGGGAACAGGAGGTCTCCTCGAGGGAGCCAAGGACGGGGAGCAGCGTTTGAGGAGGGAGGCATGAAACACGTCGTGTATCCGAAAAGACGGGGGTAACTCCAGCCGGAAGGAGACAGGATTGAGGACCTCAATGACCTTATACGGCCCAATAAACCGGGGAGCAAACTTCTTGGACGGAACCTTGAGACGCAAGTTCCTAGACGACAACCACACCAGATCCCCGACCATAAACAGGGGGTTAGCAGAACGTTTTTTATCAGCCTGAGTTTTTTGTACGCTCTGGGACACCTCTAGGTTTTTCTGAACCTGGGCCCAGACTGTGCACAGTTCCCGATGAACGACCTCTACCTCAGGATTGTTGGAACTACCAGGTGAAACTGAGGAGAACCGTGGATTAAACCCAAAATTACAAAAAAAAGGAGAGACCCCAGACGAGTTACTGACCCGGTTATTAAGGGAAAATTCGGCGAGGGGAATGAAAGAGACCCAATCAAATTGACAGTCAGAGACAAAACACCTTAAGTATTGTTCTAGAGACTGATTAGTCCTCTCCGTTTGGCCATTGGTTTCAGGATGGAAGGCAGAGGAGAAGGACAGATCAATCCCCAACTTCATACAGAAGGCTCTCCAAAACAATGAAACAAATTGTACCCCTCTGTCCGAAACAATATTGACAGGGACCCCATGGAGACGCAGGATGTGTTTGACAAACAAGGTAGCCAACGTTTTGGCGTTGGGTAGTTTCTTGAGGGGCACAAAGTGGCACATCTTACTGAAGCGGTCCACCACCACCCACACCACCGACTTGCCTTGGGATGGAGGCAAATCGGTGATAAAATCCATGGAGATATGTGTCCAAGGTCTCTGGGGAATGGGCAACGAACGCAGTAAGCCCGCTGGTCGGGACCTGGGAGTCTTGGACCTAGCACAAACCTCACAAGCGGCGACGTAGGCCTTAACGTCTTTAGGCAACCCAGGCCACCAATAATTTCTGGTAATGAGGTGTTTGGTACCCAGGATGCCTGGATGGCCAGATAGTGCGGAATCATGATTTTCCCTAAGTACCCTTAGCCGGAATTGCAGGGGAACAAACAGCTTGTTCTCAGGAAGGTTCCCGGGAACTGCACCTTGATCAGCAGCAATTTCAGAGACTAAATCAGAATCGATCGAGGAAATGATTA
This sequence comes from Rhinoderma darwinii, assembly GCF_050947455.1. Taxonomy (NCBI): domain Eukaryota; kingdom Metazoa; phylum Chordata; class Amphibia; order Anura; family Rhinodermatidae; genus Rhinoderma; species Rhinoderma darwinii. The sequence continues at coordinate 84,008,072 of NC_134696.1, forward strand.
TACCTGGAGGCAAAATACAAGCAGGATCTTCCTCCGAAGGAGGGCTGGCCATGAAGCTACGCGACAGTGCATCAGCCTTAATATTTTTAGACCCAGCCCTATAGGTAACCAAAAAATTGAATCTGGTAAAAAATAACGCCCATCGAGCTTGTCTCGGGTTTAGCCTCCGGGCAGATTCTAGGAACACCAGATTCTTGTGGTCGGTAAGGACCGTTACCTGGTGCCTAGCCCCTTCCAGGAAGTGGCACCACTCTTCAAATGCCCATTTAATGGCTAAGAGTTTGCGGTTGCCAATATCATAGTTACTTTCAGTTGGCGAAAACTTCCTGGAGAAGTAGGCACAGGGGCGGAGATGGGTGAGGGACCTGGTACCCTGGGACAAGACAGCCCCCACTCCCACCTCAGATGCGTCAACTTCCACGATAAATGGCTCCATTTGGTTGGGCTGAACCAGCACCGGGGCCGAGACAAAGCACTTCTTAAGGACCTCAAAAGCCTGGACAGCCTCAGGAGGCCAGTGGAGGAGATCAGCACCTTTGCGAGTGAGGTCCGTAAGGGGCTTAGCGATGACCGAGAAGTTAGCAATAAATCTCCTGTAATAATTAGCAAACCCCAAAAAACACTGTAACGCCTTCAGGGAGGCAGGTTGGACCCATTCCGCCACAGCCTGAACCTTGGCTGGGTCCATGCGGAATTCATGAGGAGTGAGGATTTGACCCAAAAATGGAATCTCCTGTACCCCAAACACACATTTTTCGGTTTTGGCAAACAGTTTATTTTCCCGAAGGACCTGGAGCACCTTCCTGACATGCTCCACGTGGGAGGACCAGTACTCGAAAACACCAGTATGTCATCAAGGTACACTACCAGAAAAATCCCAAGGTAATTTCTCAAAATCTCATTTATGAAATTCTGGAAGACCGCAGGGGCATTACACAACCCAAAGGGCATGACGAGGTATTCGAAATGGCCTTCGGGCGTGTTAAACGCAGTCTTCCACTCATCCCCCTCTTTGATGCGAATAAGGTTATACGCCCCCCGTAGATCCAATTTAGAAAACCATTGGGCCCCCTGAACCTGATTAAAGAGATCAGGAATCAAAGGAAGGGGATACTGGTTCCTTACCGTGACCTTATTCAGGCTACGGTAGTCAATGCATGGCCTAAGACCACCATCCTTCTTCCCCACGAAGAAGAAGCCAGCACCTACCGGAGAAGAAGAGGGACGAATGTAACCCTTGGCCAGGGATTCCTGAATATACACTCTCATAGCTTCACGTTCGGGACAAGAAAGATTAAATATCCTACCCTTAGGAAGCTTAGCTCCTGGTACCAATTCGATAGCGCAATCGTATTCTCTATGAGGAGGTAACACTTCGGAGGCCTCCCTAGAGAAAACATCAGCGAAGTCCTGAACAAACTCGGGTAGCGTATTCGCCTCCTTAGGGAGAGAAATAGAATTAACAGAAAAACATGACGTACAACATTCATTACCCCATTTGGTTAGCTCCCCAGTATTCCAGTCAAACGTAGGATTATGCAACTGCAACCAGGGAAGACCTAGCACCAAATCGTACGATAATCCCTGCATCAACAGTACAGAGCATTGCTCCAAATGCATGGAGCCAACAAGGAGTTCAAAAACAGGGGTATGCTGTGTAAAATAACCATTAGCAAGAGGAGTGGCGTCGATACCCACTACCGGGACAGGTTTAGGCAAATCAATAAGAGGCATAGCAAGGGACATAGCAAATTCCACAGACATGATATTAGTAGAGGACCCTGAATCCACGAAAGCACTGCCGGTAGCAGACCTACCACCAAAAGAGACCTGAAAGGGAAGCAAGATCTTAGTACGTTTCATATTTACGGGAAATACCTGTGCGCCCAAGTGACCTCCCCGATGATCACTTAGACGCGGAAGTTCTCTGGCTGCAACCTTACGCTTAGGACAGTTGTTCACTTGATGCTTGTCGTCCCCACAGTAGAAGCAGAGACCATTCTTCCTGCGGAATTCTCTACGTTGTTGGGAGGACACGGAGGCCCCGAGTTGCATAGGTATCTCTGAATCTTTCGGGGAGGAACGAAGCAACGGAGCTTCGGGAGGCATCATGGGGGAGTCGGAGGAGAAAACACATAAACGTTCACGTTGTCGTTCCCTGAGACGTCGGTCAAGTCGTATCGCTAAAGCCATAACCTGGTCTAGGGAGTCAGAAGAGGGATAGCTAACTAGCAGGTCTTTCAGGGCATTCGACAGACCCAACCTAAACTGGCACCTTAAGGCAGGGTCATTCCACCGAGAAGCTACGCACCACTTCCGAAAGTCAGAGCAATACTCCTCAACAGGTCTCTTACCCTGACTTAAGGTCACCAGCTGACTCTCGGCAAAGGCAGTCCTGTCAGTCTCGTCATAAATAAGTCCGAGAGCAGAAAAGAAACAATCAACGGAGGAAAGTTCAGGGGCGTCAGGAGCCAAGGAGAAGGCCCACTCTTGGGGCCCTTCCTGGAGCCGGGACATAATTATACCCACCCGCTGGCTCTCAGAACCTGAGGAATGAGGCTTTAAACGAAAGTAAAGCCTACAACTCTCCCGAAAGGAGAGAAAAGTCCTCCGGTCCCCTGAGAACCGGTCGGGCAACTTGAGGTGGGGTTCAAGAGGTGCGGTGCGGGGAACTACCAGGGTAGCATCAGGCTGGTTGACCCTCTGAGCCAGGGCCTGGACCTGTAGGGAGAGACCCTGCATTTGCTGAGCCAGGGTCTCACGGGGATCCATAGTGGTGTCAGGGACCAGGGGTAGACTAGGTATGGGCTTGTTATTATGTAGCGGCAGGGGGTAGGGAGACGGACAAGTGAGCCCTAATCTACCCGCCACTCTGTCCCTGCCTACTTGCAACGACCCGCCCTAGGCGACGGGGTACAACTGGGCGGCGGTCCCTGCGCTCAGTAAGTGCGCGACAAACATACAAGGAACACAAGCAAGGAAAAGGGGCCGTTGCCCACGGCAACACCGTGAGCAACCAGAGTGGTGAACGAGCCGAGTCAAGCCAGGAGTGTGCGAGGTACAAAACGAAAAGCAGAAGAGTAGTCGGTAAGCCAGGGTCGGTATGGAGCAGGATCAAAAATAGCAGGAGCTGTAGCTGGGCCAGGAACCACAAGGAAGGAAACAAAAGCAATAACAAGCACCGAGGGACAGGAAGTGCAGGCTTAAATAGACCGAGGGCGGGAGCTAGCTGAGTCTGGCCAGGTTACGATAGGCTCTCCCACTCCTAAGCCTGCCAGCCTGAATGGTGGAAGCAGGAGTCAGTCTCAGGGATGTATTCTCAGGTGCTGACTGATTAGTTCTGGGAGTTAACCCCGCAGTGCCTGGCAGATCCTTTACACATTTGTGATCAAAATTTCTTATTTTCACAGGGAACAAAATACCCCATTTTGTTGCCCAATTTGTCCTTAGTGTGGCAATACCCCATTTGTGGTGATAAACTGCCGTTTGGGCCCATGGGAGGGCTCAGAAGGAAAGGAGCGCTATATGTTTGTTGGAGTCCAGATTTTGTTGGATTGGTTTTCGGGTGCCATGTCGCATTTGCAGAGCCTCAGAGGTATCAAAGCAATGGAAACCCACCAAAAGTGACCCCATTTTGGAAACTACACCCGTCAAGGAATTCATTTATGGTTGTTGTTAGCATTTTGACCACACAGTTTTTTCACAGCACCTATTTCAATTGGGCTGTGACATTAAAAAAATGACATTTTTTCCAATAAGATGTAATTTTTTACCAAAATTTCTTATTTTCACAGGGAACAAAATACTCAATTTTGTTGCCCAATTTCTCCTGAGTGCATCAATACCCCATTTGTGGCAATAAACTGCCGTTTGGGCCCATGGGAGGCCTCAGAAGGGAAGGAGCGCTGTGTGTTCTTTGGAGTACAGATTTTGCTGGTTTGGTTTTCGGGTGCCATGTCGCATTTGCAGAGCCCCAGAGGTATCAAAGCAATGGAAACCCACCAGAAGTGACCCCATTTTGGAAACTACACCCCTCAAGGAATTCATTTATGGGTAATGTGACCATTTAGACTCCATAGTTTCTTCACAGAACTTATTTGAATTGGGCTGGGAATTAAAAAAATATATATTTTTTCCAATAATATGTCATTTTAGCTAAAAAAATCTTATTTTCACAAGAAATAAAATACTCCATTTTGTTGCCCAATTTGTCCTGAGTGCGGCAATACCCCATTTGTGGTGATAAACTGCCGTTTGGGCCCATGGGAGGCCTCAGAAGGAAAGGAGCGCTGTGTGTTCTTTGGAGTACAGATTTTGCTGGATTGGTTTTCGGGTGCCATGTCGCATTTGCAGAGCCCCAGAGGTATCAAAGCAATAGAAACCAACCACAAATGACCCCATTTTTGAAACTACACCCCTCAAGGAATTCATTTATGGGTGTTGTGACCATTTTGACCCCATAGTTTTTTCACAGAACTTATTTGAATTGGGCTGGGAATGAAAACAAAATTATTTTTTTCAAATAATATGTAGTTTTGGCTGAAAATTTCTTATTTTCACAAGAAACAAAATACCCCATTCTGTTGCGCAATTTGTTCTGAGTGCCGCAATACCCCATTTGTTGTGATAAACTGCCGTTTGGGCCCATGGGAGGGCTCAGAAGGAAATGACCACCATTTGGCCTACTGGGGATTTTCTAGTGTGAAGTCATGTATGCAGAAGCCCCTGAGGTACCAGTACAGTTGAAACCCGCAAGAAGTGACCCCGTTTTAAAAACTACACCCTTAAGGCATTCATCTAGAGGTGTAGTGAGCATTTTGACCGGAGACCTACACCCCATAAACTGTAATGTGGGTTCTCCCGGGTATGGCAATACCCTACATGTGGCTGTTATCAGCTGCCTGGACACACAGCAGGGCCCAGAGGGGAAAGACGAGGGAGGATAAGCTGTGCGGAGTGCATCAGGGTAAGTAAAATTGGGGTAAATTATAAATTAAGGGATGTATGATAAATTTTAAAACACTTTCATACAGAGCTCTGGTTATTCGGGACACGTGTCACATTGATATATTGTGTCATCCCTTATCCCCCTCTTATAGCAGACTTTGCACCTCTTTTGACTTTTTCCCTTCTTGCCAGTTTGGGGAACTTCTCCTGGAAAGTGTTGCCCTGGTACGATGCGTGTGGGCTCGCTTCCAGAAGTACTGGGTGCCCCCCCTTCTTGGTCCCTAAAGATTAGGTTCTTGATAATCACCTCTTGAAATTCCAGGAAAGTTCCCGTCTGGCCTGCACATCGACGTAGCATGTACGCATTGTACAATGCCATCTGTATGATGTGCCCGGCCAGCTTCTTATACCACACTGCATGGCGCTGTAGGGCTTCAGGGCTTGATCTTACAAGTCCATCCCTCCCATGTACCTATTGTAGTCCAGGATGCAGTCTGGTTTGGGGGTGGCCTTTCCTTCATATATCCTAAATTTGTAGGTATACCCTGATGCACTCTCACAGCTTATACATCTTCACGCCATACCTTGCCCTCTTACCCGGCAGGTACTCGCGGAATTGAACCCTCCCTTTAAAATGTACCAGGGACTCATCAATAGAAATACACTTCTCGGGGGTGTATGCTTGGGAAAACCGGGCACTGGAACGGTCTAATAGGGGTCTCCGTTTATACAAACGGTCAAAACTGGGGTCATCTCGGGGTGGGCAGGCTCATTATCAGTATAATGTAAGAAGCAAAGTATTGCCTCATTTATTTATTTTTTTAGGTTCCAGTTCAGTTCTGAAGTTGCTTTGATGGGCCCATATATTAGAAACCCCTATCAAACACCCCATTTTAGAAACTAGACCCCTCAAAGTATTCACAACAGCATATAGAAAGTTTATGAACCCTTTAGGTGTTTCACAGAAATTTAGAGCAAAGTAGAGGTGAAATTTAAATTTTTTTTTTGTCAGAAAATCCTCTTTATACCATTTTTTTTACAACACAATTGGATTTATCAGAGAAACGCAACTTAATACTTATTGCCCAGATTCTGCAGTTTTGAGAAATATCCCACATGTGGTCCTAGTGCGGTAATGGACTGAAGCACCGGCCTCAGAAGCAAAGGAACACCTAGTGGATCTTGAAGCCTCTTTTTTATTAGGCACCATGTCCGGTTTGAAGAGGTCTTGTGGTGCCAAAACATTGGGAACCCCCCAAAAGTGACCCCAATTTGGAAACTAGACCCCTTGAGGAATCCATTGTAGTTTTCTTGGGGTGCATGCGGCTTTTTGATCAGTTTTTATTCTATTTTTAGGTGGCGTGGTGACTAAAAAACAGCAATTGTACGATTGTTTGTTTTTTCTTGTTTTTTTTACGGCGTTCACCGTGTGCTATAATTGACATGTTCACTTTATTCTGCGGGGCGATACGATTACGTCGATACCAGATGTTTATAGTTTTTTTTTATGTCTTATGGCGTTTGCACAATAAAATACGTTTTGTAAACAATCATTCACTTTTTGTGTTACCTTATTCTAAGAGGCAGAACTTTTTTATTTTTCAATCAATAAAGCCGTGCGAGGACTTATTTTTTGCATAACGAACTGTAGTTTCGATCAGTACCATTTTTAGGTACATGCGACTTTTTGATCTCTTTTTATTCCATTTTTTGGGAGGTGAAGTGACCAAACAATTGTGATTGTGGTACGGTTTATTATTATTTTCTTTTACGGCGTTCACCGTGCGGGATAAATAATGAAATAATTTAGTAGTTCAGGCCGTTACGGCCGCGGTGATACCAATTATGTATAGTTTATTTGTTTGTTTATATATTTTTATTAATAATAAAGGACTGATAAGGTAAAAAGGGGGATTTTTACTTTTAATACTCTTAAATCTTTTATTTTCTTATTTTTACACATCTTTTTTTAACTTTTTTTTAACTTTATTACTTTGTCCCACTAGGGGACTTGAGGGCAGGAGGCCCTGATCGCTATTCTAATACACTGCACTACATGCGTAGTGCAGTGTATTAGAACTGTCAGCTACTCACTGACAGCAAGCATAGTGGGTCCTGACGTTGTCAGGACCCACTAGGCTTCCGTCTATGGCATAGCCGGACGCCATTGTTTGGTGTCCGGTTGCCATAGTCACCATCGCCGGCCGCTGTCGTGTAGGAGGCCGGCGATGGCAGCTTAACCCCTAAAAAGCCGCGATCTCTATAGAACGCGGCTTTTAAGGGGTTAATCAGCGGGGACACAGCGATCGGTCCCCGCTGTAGGAGCTGTGACAGCTGCTGAACAAGACAGCAGCGTCACAGCTCCTGTATGTGTCGGGAGGACGGCCGAAACGGCCGTTACTCCCGAGACGTACTATTACGGCATGGAGCGTGAACGATACAGCTGCCATGACGTAATAGTACGTCAAGGAGCGGGAAGGGGTTAATACAAGTAATGTTGATTTCGTATGTTTTATCTTTGACCTTGGTTCCCATGCGAAGATGGACAGGGAGTGAGATGGGGGGATGGCAAGTATGCGTGAGGGAAGGTCTCCCCCCATCTCCACGAGGACATTCTGTCCAAGAGAGATAAGACACCTGTAAACATAATGTGTGAAGAATTATAATGATGTATCTGGGATGTACTTTATTGTATGCTTTTTACTGAATAACAAATACTGTTACATTGTCTCTGATTGGTTAACCTCAAGCCGACACCCCTTCTGAATTTCAGTTTAACAGTTTGAGTTTGGTAATAAATCCTTCAGAGGAGCATTTTGAACATTTCAGCGTGTCTGTGTGTTTTCTTCTCCTCTCTCGATATATATCGGTGAAATATCCTAATTAGGATTCTGACTAATGGGGTCTGGCCTTGAGAGTCTGTTGGGACTCGTATAAATTTCAGTCTAATATATTTTGAGCGATGGATTTCCACGACAATAGTAATGTATGTAAGGTGTTTATATACACTGTAATGTATGTGAGGTGTGTGTGTATATATATATATAGTAATGTATGTGAGGTGTGTATATATATAGTAATGTATGTGAGGTGTGTGTGTGTGTGTGTATATATATATATATATATATATAGTAATGTATGTGAGGTGTGTATATACACTAATGTATGTGAGGTGTGTGTGTGTATATATATATAGTAATGTATGTGAGGTGTTTATATACACTGTAATGTATGTGAGGTGTGTATATACACTAATGTATGTGAGGTGTGTATATACACTAATGTATGTGAGGTGTGTGTGTATATATATATATAGTAATGTATGTGAGGTGTTTATATACACTGTAATGTATGTGAGGTGTGTGTGTGTATATATATATAGTAATGTATGTGAGGTGTTTATATACACTGTAATGTATGTGAGGTGTGTGTGTATATATATATATATATATATATATAGTAATGTATGTGAGGTGTGTGTATATACACGGTGTAATGTATGTGAGGTGTGTGTGTATATATATATATAGTAATGTATGTGAGGTGTTTATATACACTGTGTAATGTATGTGAGGTGTGTGTGTGTGTGTATATATATATAGTAATGTATGTGAGGTGTTTATATACACTGTAATGTATGTGAGGTGTGTGTGTATATATATATATAGTAATGTATGTGAGGTGTGTATATATATAGTAATGTATGTGAGGTGTGTGTGTGTGTGTGTATATATATATATATATATATATAGTAATGTATGTGAGGTGTGTATATACACTAATGTATGTGAGGTGTGTGTGTGTATATATATATAGTAATGTATGTGAGGTGTTTATATACACTGTAATGTATGTGAGGTGTGTATATACACTAATGTATGTGAGGTGTGTATATACACTAATGTATGTGAGGTGTGTGTGTATATATATATATAGTAATGTATGTGAGGTGTTTATATACACTGTAATGTATGTGAGGTGTGTGTGTGTATATATATATAGTAATGTATGTGAGGTGTTTATATACACTGTAATGTATGTGAGGTGTGTGTGTATATATATATATATATATATATATAGTAATGTATGTGAGGTGTGTGTATATACACGGTGTAATGTATGTGAGGTGTGTGTGTATATATATATATAGTAATGTATGTGAGGTGTTTATATACACTGTGTAATGTATGTGAGGTGTGTGTGTGTGTGTGTGTATATATATATAGTAATGTATGTGAGGTGTTTATATACACTGTAATGTATGTGAGGTGTGTGTGTATATATATATATATATATAGTAATGTATGTGAGGTGAGTGTGTGTATATATATATAGTAATGTATGTGAGGTGAGTGTGTGTATATATATAGTAATGTATGTGAGGTGTGTGTGTGTGTGTATATATATATATATATAGTAATGTATGTGAGGTGTGTATATACACTGTGTAATGTATGTGAGGTGTGTGTATATATATATATAGTAATGTATGTGAGGTGTTTATATACACTGTGTAATGTATGTGAGGTGTGTGTGTGTGTGTGTGTGTGTATATATATATATATATAGTAATGTATGTGAGGTGTGTGTGTGTGTGTGTGTGTGTGTGTGTGTGTGTGTGTATATATATATATATAGTAATGTATGTGAGGTGTGTGTGTGTGTGTGTGTGTGTGTGTGTGTGTGTGTGTATATATATATACATTTTGTATCATTTAGTTGGAATGTGCTGTTCAAATTTTTGTTGTGTTTATGGGATCCATATATGTGGGGTTAGTGACTGCCTCCACTTGTTGTTCTTGCACTCCTCCCATTCTGCCCTGGGTGATTTTAATCAGTTCAATGCTGGATCCTACCATCCCCAGGTATATATGTAGGCTTAGTCCCAGTTCTGGGTGTATGTGCAGCGTAGGTTCCCACCTTACAGATGTCGCCTTGTCGTGGCAGGTGGGCTAACACTTTTTGATCAAAATGTGCACTAAGAACCTCCCTATTTCTAAGTAGATTTAGCTTTAGTGCATATTTATTTATATTTAGTGGTTTAGGTGACATTAGTGTCGCAGGGTGCTGTCACCATTCTATGTTTGCTGCTATATATATATATATATATATATATATATATATATATATATATATATAGTAATGTATGTGAGGTGTGTATATACTAGGGATTTCACGATACCAGAATTTGGACTTCGATACCGATACTTCGTTTAGTATTGCGATTTCGATACCAATTTCGATACTTTTGCCAACAGTAATAAAAAAAAAATTCTTCCGTTTTCTGATGTGAGGCGCGACGTGTGATGAATTTTGAACGCGCCTCACATTAATAGTAATTAATCCCATCATGTTTCTCAGTCATAATGGGTTAATGTGCGAGGTACATGATGGGGTTAATTACTATTAATGTGAGGAACATGGAGGGTAAATTCATCGCACCTCGCGCCTCACATTAATAAGTGAATGAAAGCCGTGTTTATTTCATTTTTTTACAGCGTACACATCATAAATGATGCAAAAACATTGTTGTCCGCGCCATTACTGAATGTGTGAATATTTTATGTATTGAGACTTATTTAAATGTTTATTGTAAAAAAGGTGAAGGTGTATTTTTTTTTTTAATTTAACAATACTTTGTTTTTACTTTATTTTTAAACTTTAATGTACTGACATATATCAGATATACGCCAGTACATTAACCTGTGGACGGATAGCACAGACATATATCAGATATATACCAGTACATCAGCCTGTGGACAGATAGCACAGACATATATCAGATATATGCCAGTACATCAGCCTGTGGACAGATAGCACAGACATATATCAGATATGTGCCAGTACATTAGCCTGTGGACAGATAGCACAGACATATATCAGATATGTGCCAGTACATTAGCCTGTGGACAGATAGCACAGACATATATCAGATATGTGCCAGTACATCAGCCTGTGGACAGATAGCACAGACATATATCAGATATATGCCAGTACATCAGCCTGTGGACGGATAGCACAGACATATATCAGATATATGCCAGTACATCAGCCTGTGGACAGATAGCACAGACATATATCAGATATGTGCCAGTACATTAACCTGTGGACGGATAGCACAGACATATATCAGATATATACCAGTACATCAGCCTGTGGACAGATAGCACAGACATATATCAGATATGTGCCAGTACATCAGCCTGTGGACGGATAGCACAGACATATATCAGATATGTGCCAGTACATCAGCCTGTGGACGGATAGCACAGACATATATCAGATATGTGCCAGTACATTAACCTGTGGACGGATAGCACAGACATATAATATAATTTACATATATAATAAATTATAATTATATATATTTATATATTTATATTTATGTGACAATAGATCAGATATAGGCCAGTACATCAGCCTGTGGACAGATAGCACAGACATATATCAGATATAGGCCAGTACATCAGCCTGTGGACAGATAGCACAGACATATATCAGATATGTGCCAGTACATCAGCCTGTGGACAGATAGCACAGACATATATCAGATATGTGCCAGTACATCAGCCTGTGGACAGATAGCACAGACATATATCAGATATATACCAGTACATCAGCCTGTGGACGGATAGCACAGACATATATCAGATATATGCCAGTACATCAGCCTGTGGACGGATAGCACAGACATATATCAGATATGTGCCAGTACATCAGCCTGTGGACAGATAGCACAGACATATATCAGATATGTGCCAGTACATCAGCCTGTGGACAGATAGCACAGACATATATCAGATATGTGCCAGTACATTAACCTGTGGACGGATAGCACAGACATATATCAGATATAGGCCAGTACATCAGCCTGTGGACAGATAGCACAGACATATATCAGATATGTGCCAGTACATCAGCCTGTGGACAGATAGCACAGACATATATCAGATATGTGCCAGTACATCAGCCTGTGGACGGATAGCACAGACATATATCAGATATAGGCCAGTACATCAGCCTGTGGACAGATAGCACAGACATATATCAGATATATACCAGTACATTAGCCTGTGGACGGATAGCACAGACATATATCAGATATGTGCCAGTACATCAGCCTGTGGACGGATAGCACACAGACATATATCAGATATGTGCCAGTACATCAGCCTGTGGACGGATAGCACAGACATATATCAGATATATACCAGTACATTAGCCTGTGGACGGATAGCACAGACATATATCAGATATATACCAGTACATCAGCCTGTGGACGGATAGCACACAGACATATATCAGATATATACCAGTACATCAGCCTGTGGACAGATAGCACAGACATATATCAGATATAGGCCAGTACATCAGCCTGTGGACGGATAGCACAGACATATATCAGATATATACCAGTACATTAGCCTGTGGACGGATAGCACAGACATATATCAGATATGTGCCAGTACATTAGCCTGTGGACGGATAGCACACAGACATATATCAGATATAGGCCAGTACATCAGCCTGTGGACGGATAGCACAGACATATATCAGATATATACCAGTACATTAGCCTGTGGACGGATAGCACAGACATATATCAGATATGTGCCAGTACATTAGCCTGTGGACAGATAGCACACAGACATATATCAGATATATGCCAGTACATCAGCCTGTGGACGGATAGCACACAGACATATATCAGATATGTGCCAGTACATTAGCCTGTGGACGGATAGCTATGTGCCAGTACATCAGCCTGTGGACAGATAGCACACAGACATATATCAGATATATACCAGTACATCAGCCTGTGGACGGATAGCACAGACATATATCAGATATACGCCAGTACATCAGCCTGTGGACGGATAGCACACAGACATATATCAGATATATACCAGTACATCAGCCTGTGGACGGATAGCACACAGACATATATCAGATATGTGCCAGTACATCAGCCTGTGGACGGATAGCACAGACATATATCAGATATAGGCCAGTACATTACCCTGTGGACGGATAGCACAGACATATATCAGATATGTGCCAGTACATCAGCCTGTGGACACATAGCACAGACATATATCAGATATATGCCAGTACATCAGCCTGTGGACGGATAGCACAGACATATATCAGATATGTGCCAGTACATCAGCCTGTGGACAGATAGCACAGACATATATCAGATATAGGCCAGTACATCAGCCTGTGGACAGATAGCACAGACATATATCAGATATAGGCCAGTACATCAGCCTGCGGACAGATAGCACAGACATATATCAGATATATACCAGTACATCAGCCTGTGGACGGATAGCACAGACATATATCAGATATGTGCCAGTACATCAGCCTACGGACAGATAGCACAGACATATATCAGATATATACCAGTACATCAGCCTGTGGACGGATAGCACAGACATATATCAGATATACGCCAGTACATCAGCCTGTGGACAGATAGCACAGACATATATCAGATATGTGCCAGTACATCAGCCTGCGGACAGATAGCACAGACATATATCAGATATAGGCCAGTACATCAGCCTGTGGACAGATAGCACAGACATATATCAGATATATACCAGTACATCAGCCTGTGGACAGATAGCACAGACATATATCAGATATATACCAGTACATCAGCCTGTGGACGGATAGCACAGACATATATCAGATATATACCAGTACATCAGCCTGTGGACGGATAGCACAGACATATATCAGATATGTGCCAGTACATCAGCCTGTGGACGGATAGCACAGACATATATCAGATATAGGCCAGTACATTACCCTGTGGACAGATAGCACAGACATATATCAGATATGTGCCAGTACATCAGCCTGTGGACAGATAGCACACAGACATATATCAGATATGTGCCAGTACATCAGCCTGTGGACGGATAGCACACAGACATATATCAGATATATACCAGTACATCAGCCTGTGGACACATAGCACAGACATATATCAGATATAGGCCAGTACATCAGCCTGTGGACACATAGCACAGACATATATCAGATATAGGCCAGTACATTAGCCTGTGGACAGATAGCACAGACATATATCAGATATACGCCAGTACATTACCCTGTGGACAGATAGCACAGACATATATCAGATATAGGCCAGTACATCAGCCTGTGGACACATAGCACAGACATATATCAGATATGTGCCAGTACATCAGCCTGTGGACGGATAGCACACAGACATATATCAGATATGTGCCAGTACATCAGCCTGTGGACGGATAGCACAGACATATATCAGATATGTGCCAGTACATCAGCCTGTGGACACATAGCACAGACATATATCAGATATGTGCCAGTACATCAGCCTGTGGACACATAGCACAGACATATATCAGATATAGGCCAGTACATCAGCCTGTGGACAGATAGCACAGACATATATCAGATATGTGCCAGTACATCAGCCTGTGGACGGATAGCACAGACATATATCAGATATGTGCCATGACCTGCCTAGGTAGAGTCGTGTGTTAACCTTAAACCATACTATCCCCCACCCCCATTTAGTAACGACACATGACACCGAGGTTGGATGTGAAATGGCCACAGCAGCCGTTTATTAATTTCACAGTTTTATAAAAACAATTTAAATCCGAAACATTCGGATAACTAGTTAGGAATCCACCAGAGAATTCCTCCTAATAATTCACATGACCCAACATGGGTCAGAATCATAAATAACAATTAAACGTTAACATTAACCCGAGCAGAGGAAGTCCTTGAAGCCCCTTCAGATGTTCCTTTCAAGAACACACCGAATTAGCCATCTGCAAACCACTAATTACCTCCAGCCGTAAACCAGCTCGGAAGCACCGTTCACCTCTGCAGATGGCTCCAACCACTAGAAGTCCACTTCAAGGGGATAACACCCGTTGAAGCCCTCAAGTGATATACCGACCACTAGAAGTCCACTTCAAAGGGATAACACCCGATGAAGCCTTCAAGTGACATACCTTCTACCAGAAGACCACTTCAAAGGGATAACACCCGATGAAGTCTTCAACCATGTACCTTTTTTGGGGGACGCATACCCCCGA
Organism: Rhinoderma darwinii; assembly: GCF_050947455.1. Lineage (NCBI taxonomy): Eukaryota > Metazoa > Chordata > Amphibia > Anura > Rhinodermatidae > Rhinoderma > Rhinoderma darwinii. The sequence continues at coordinate 84,023,128 of NC_134696.1, forward strand.
TGCGACCCCCCCACCATTTTGTACTGACTGGCCTCAAGGACTCCCCCCGCCAGCTGCCATGACAACAGAACCTACTCCGGAAAAAAGAAAAACATGTTAAATAAACACACAAAATAAAACACAACGCTCATATACGGACGTACAGAAGACCTAAGGAGTAACAAAACAAGGGTGGGAGGGTGGGAGCTTTGCTTCTTGTGTATTACTCCTCCCGCTGCTTCCGGCTCAATGCCGAGAAACAGCGGGAAGCGCAGTAACGGCCCCCCCGTCCCCCCTAGCTCCTCCCCGTCCCTCCTTCAGCTCCTTCACCTTTCCCTCACCTCTTAACATTAACCCTTTCCCTACCAGGACGGTCATGTCGGCTTCCCTCAAGCCTGCAGCTGCGTCCAGCCTCTTCTTGACCTGCCTAGGTAGAGTCGTGTGTTAACCTTAAACCATACTATCCCCCACCCCCATTTAGTAACGACACATGACACCGAGGTTGGATGTGAAATGGCCACAGCAGCCGTTTATTAATTTCACAGTTTTATAAAAACAATTTAAATCCGAAACATTCGGATAACTAGTTAGGAATCCACCAGAGAATTCCTCCTAATAATTCACATGACCCAACATGGGTCAGAATCATAAATAACAATTAAACGTTAACATTAACCCGAGCAGAGGAAGTCCTTGAAGCCCCTTCAGATGTTCCTTTCAAGAACACACCGAATTAGCCATCTGCAAACCACTAATTACCTCCAGCCGTAAACCAGCTCGGAAGCACCGTTCACCTCTGCAGATGGCTCCAACCACTAGAAGTCCACTTCAAGGGGATAACACCCGTTGAAGCCCTCAAGTGATATACCGACCACTAGAAGTCCACTTCAAAGGGATAACACCCGATGAAGCCTTCAAGTGACATACCTTCTACCAGAAGACCACTTCAAAGGGATAACACCCGATGAAGTCTTCAACCATGTACCTTTTTTGGGGGACGCATACCCCCGATGCGACCCCCCCACCATTTTGTACTGACTGGCCTCAAGGACTCCCCCCGCCACCGCGAAACAGGCCTTGACCACCTTAAGCCTGTGAGTTCCTCCACACCACCACCGCCCTTTCTATGCCTTCTGCTATAGCCAAGCTCCAAATATCAATGCCAACCTCGGTCAGATGAACCCCGTCACTCCTCCAGAAATTCCCCAATCCTGACTCCAAATCCCTATGCCTCACGCAAATGCCCCCGTTCTTTGCCACAAAACGGGACACCGCCCGGTTAACTTTTATCCGAGCCTTATTGACTCTCTCCACCGATCTAGCTAACCGCCAATGCTTCCTTGGGACTATGTCCGACCACACTACCACCAACTTGGGATAAGATACCCACAAACACAACAAATCATGTTTGATATCCCGCACCAACTCACGAAAAGGGCGGACTCCTAAGTCATTCCCACCCACGTGCAACACTAAAACCTCCGGAACCCTATCAAGCCGCACATATGTCTGGAATTCCGCCAACACCCTGTTCCACGACATACCTCTAAACCCCAGCCAATGCACAACCGCATCCTGTCGCGGAATGCGCAACTGGCGACCATCCGGGCGGACGTCCGCCCTCAAAGCCCCCCAGTGCACGTACGAATGACCCATCAACCACACCAGACAAGGAGGCGAATCTGAAACGGAAAACACAGTTAGGCACCACCATATAACATTTGCAAGCATAAACAACAAAATTACAACATATGGGGGCGGACATAGGACTTAAACCTTTTTGACTCCCAACGACCAATACGCCTCACCCCCTCATCATCCAACCCCCAGCGCCCTGCTTCCGTTGCTGCGCCAATCCGGAAGGAATGAGATGAATATGAGCCTGCCGCAACCCCAACCGCCGTCAAACATTTTTTAAAAACAGCTCCAAACTGAAACCTGGACAAGAACGACCCGTCCACATGACGTAACAAAGGCAAATCTGGAGACCCCCTGTTTTTTGTAAAACCCCGCATGCACTCTACTGGGCACATGACCGACCCCGGGAGAGCGAACAAAACTATCAGTTTTCCCTTCCCTAATTGGTCAGTTTTTGATCTACGCAACCATACCTCCAACCGATCTGCAAAAAGGCTCACCTCCCCAGATCTCAGCCCCCCTGCCTGTTTAGTACTTGGCGACACCAACTCACCTATTCTAAATGCTCCGAAGAACGCCAACGAGAAAGCCAACCGAAACAAATCCCTTTCATCTGAAGAACGACATACCGATGCCAATGAACCGCCCAACAAGCCCAGCAAAGCAAACGACACCGGCCTTCTACTATCCGCCTCCACCCTACCTCTGCGCAACCCCTTCAAAGCCTGCGATACCAGAAATTCCTTCGATACATCCCGCAAGCCCCGCAACTTAAGCCCAAACGCCACCGCGGATATAAACCGGTTCACCTTCGCTACTGAAAACCCCCCCACCCAGGCATCCCCTAACCAATACAAAAGTGCCACCAACCTGTCTCTATCCGTATTAACATCACCCAACTCTCTTACCCACTCCTCCCACTGCCTCCAACAAGCAGCATAAGCCCTCCACGTCGTGCGCGCCAAAGACCTTTGTAACAGCTGCTCTACGGGACCGATACCAGATCCCATAGATGATCCGGACACGCCAAACCGAGACGTTCCGCTCCCGGGGCCAATTGCCGAAACCGGTCCCACTGCGAGCGAGAAAGAGCATCAGCAACACAATTCCGTACACCCGGGACATGCACCGCCACCACCCACGCGTTCAGCGACAAACACACCAACACTAAATGTCGCAACAATTGAACTACCGGAGGAGAGGACGCCGTGATGTTATTAATGGCAAGCACCACCCCCATGTTGTCGCAGTAAAAACGGACCTTCTTATCCCTGAGCCTGTCCCCCCAAATGGTAGCCGCCACCACGATGGGAAACAGCTCGAGCAGGGCCAGATTCCGCGTCAATCCACTGGACACCCAGCTAGCCGGCCATTGACCTGCGCACCACGGACCTCCCCCGTAAGCTCCAAAGCCACCCGCCCCAGCCGCATCCGTGAAAATATTCAGATCACTCGTATCCTGCGCTGGGGCCATCCATAGCGAGCGACCATTGTACTGGCCCAAGAAGTCATCCCAAACCTGAAGATCAGCTCGGTGCTCCTCCTTGAGCCTCACAAAATGATGCGGCGCCCGCACTCCCGCCGTTGCCGCCGCCAACCTTCTACCAAACACCCTCCCCATCGGCATAATCCGGCAGGCGAAATTCAACTTCCCCAGCAGCGACTGAAGCTCCCTCAGCGACATTTTCTTCCTTCTACAAGCCCGTCGCACCTCCAGCCTCAAAGCACCCAGCTTATCCGCCGGGAGCCGACACTCCATTGCCAACGAGTCAATTTCGATTCCCAAGAAACAAATCGTCGCTACCGGGCCCTCCGTTTTTTCCGGCGCCAAAGGGATCCCAAAATCCCTCGCCACCTTCTGCAGGGCATGAAGCAAGTTACCGCAAACCGGCGAACCCCCCGGGCCAACGCACAAAAAATCATCTAAGTAATGGATCAACGAATCGACCCCGGATACTCCCCTCGTTACCCACTCCACGAAGCTACTAAACGCCTCGAAGTATGCACAAGAAAGAGAACACCCCATCGGAAGGCACCGATCCACGTAAAAGGCCCCATTCCAAAAACAACCCAACAGCCGTTGGCTTTCTGGATGGACCGGCAACAACCTGAACGCCGCCTCGATGTCGGTTTTTGCTAGCAGCGCCCCCGGACCCGCAGCCCGCACTAACCCCACCGCCTTATCGAATGAGGTATAAACTACGGAACACAACTCGTGATCAATCCCGTCATTTACCGACGAACCTTTGGGATACGATAAATGTTGAATCAAACGAAACTTTCCGGGCTCGCGTTTAGGGACAATACCCAAAGGGGACACAACTAAATCTTTCACCGGCGACTCCACAAATGGCCCCGACATGCGCCCCAACGAAACTTCTTTTAACAACTTTTCCGACACGACTTCCGCATGCAAGTAAGCCGATTTTAAATTTCTCCGCGTAACCGGAACCTCATAAGGAGGCGGAGGAATAACAAAACCAACACTAAACCCTTCATAAAGCAACTTAGCTGCCGCCCTATCCGGATACTCATTTAGATAAGGGGCCATCCTTTCCACCCTCACCGGCGACACCCCCTTGACCAGCCCCGTGCTGGTTCCCGGACCTCTTTTTCCGCAGACATTTTGCCGCCCCGTGTGATGCCCCATTACACTCGGAGCACACGTGCTTGAACTTGCACGTGGCCCCGAACTTGCACTGGCCTTCATTGAATTGCCAGCAAAACCCCGCCTTTCCCCCGCCGCTTGGTCCACTCTGACTAGTCTGGCCTCCCTGGCCACCGCTCCCGGGAAAGGGCTGCCTAACCGGAGCCGTAACCCGTAACCAGAGAGCAATATCCTTCTGGTCCCACCGAATCGCCGGCCGAACCGCCTTCCGCTGACGGAATTGCTCATCATATCGCAGCCACGCCTGACCCCCATACGCCCTATGAGCCTCCCCAATAGCATCAAAATAACAAAATAACGCCGAACAATTTTCCGGCGCCTTTTCCCCTATCACACTAGCCAATATGGCGAACGCCTGCGACCAATTAACGAACGTCTGCGGGATAAGCCTATACCGCCGCCGTTCCTCCTCGTCCTTTTTACTCTCATCCCGCTTGCTCTTATCCAAATTGAATTTAGCCAGCGGCAAGAGAGAAAAAATTTCAACATATTCATCTTTCCAGATCCGATCACGCACCTCCTGCTTTAAATGCGCCCCCAACGGACCCTCAAAACAAACATACACCTCCCCCCGAGCACGATCGTCCATGCGCACTCGATCGCCGTCCTTCTGTGCCTCAGTCTGCACCGACACCGCGACCGCCTCTCTAACCGCCACCACAGGACGCGCCTGCAACGATCCCACTTCCCTGGGGCCTTCCCAAACTACCGCAGGGGACACTTCCGTTACTACCGGTGCCGCGGCCCTATCCAGGCGCCCCACCAGCTCCCGTAAGCAACCCACTAAATCTGCCAAACCCGCTCCGTCGCGTCCGCCCGCGCCACTACCGGCCCCCGATGCTATGCTAGCAGCCCCCCCGCCGACACCCGACATAAAAATCGCTGGATAAGACAATAATGGAGTTATACACTCACCGGGCTGCACAGGCGCTGTGTTCCCGTCAGCCGGACCATCCTGACCTCGACGATAGACGTCCAGTTCACCTTCCTCCAGTTCTTCTCTCGCCGACGACTGTCCCTCCCAACGACCTCTTCGGAAAGGGGATGAGGACGCGCTGACCGATGGGCCGGCAACCTGCCGCCCGACCGCCGGGACCCAGACTTCCGACCGGACCTGTTGCCTCGACGTCGCTGCAGATCTAGTCGTCCGTCTAGACGATCCTGACGAAGCCTGCCCCCTGGCCGGAACATCACCATGCGGGGCGGCCGTACCTTGCTCTCGACATCTTACATCTGATGGGGGAGGGGTGACAGGGAGCCCGGCCTGCGACTCCCTGCTTACCGCCGGACCCCGTCGCGGCCTGGGATTCCTGCCAGGACGCAGGGCCTGGGAAGGGGCGGTCCTCCCAGCTGCCTGGCCTGCAGCGTCCGGGATCGGGCTCCCTCTGCGACGCCGTGTCCGCGGGACTACCTCCGGACTCAGGCGCTCTGGAGGTCGGGACCGCCGAGAGGGACGGGTCGACACAGCCTGCATCGCCGTCACCCCTGCTACCGCTCTCTGCCTGCCCAGCGCAGGAGCGGTTGTTGCCGACTCCCCCCCCGCCGCCATAGCCATGCTCGTAGGGGGGCCGGGGGAGGGGAGCCTGTCCCTTACAACAGACCCCGAACGCCGTGCCCGACGTGGCGAAACGGCGTCCGGGATCCGCGTTAATGCAGCCACGGTCTCCTCCAGCCATCCGGGACCGTGGTGCACAGCAGCGGCACGCAGCCGCTCTAAAATCAGGGCCTCTGCCATACTAAAAAGCCGGGCAACGGGGAGCTTTGCTTCTTGTGTATTACTCCTCCCGCTGCTTCCGGCTCAATGCCGAGAAACAGCGGGAAGCGCAGTAACGGCCCCCCCGTCCCCCCTAGCTCCTCCCCGTCCCTCCTTCAGCTCCTTCACCTTTCCCTCACCTCTTAACATTAACCCTTTCCCTACCAGGACGGTCATGTCGGCTTCCCTCAAGCCTGCAGCTGCGTCCAGCCTCTTCTGTACATCAGCCTGTGGACGGATAGCACAGACATATATCAGATATGTGCCAGTACATCAGCCTGTGGACGGATAGCACACAGACATATATCAGATATGTGCCAGTACATCAGCCTGTGGACGGATAGCACAGACATATATCAGATATGTGCCAGTACATCAGCCTGTGGACACATAGCACAGACATATATCAGATATGTGCCAGTACATCAGCCTGTGGACACATAGCACAGACATATATCAGATATAGGCCAGTACATCAGCCTGTGGACAGATAGCACAGACATATATCAGATATGTGCCAGTACATCAGCCTGTGGACGGATAGCACAGACATATATCAGATATGTGCCAGTACATCAGCCTGTGGACGGATAGCACAGACATATATCAGATATAGGCCAGTACATTACCCTGTGGACGGATAGCACAGACATATATCAGATATACGCCAGTACATCAGCCTGTGGACGGATAGCACACAGACATATATCAGATATAGGCCAGTACATCAGCCTGTGGACAGATAGCACAGACATATATCAGATATAGGCCAGTACATCAGCCTGTGGACAGATAGCACACAGACATATATCAGATATGTGCCAGTACATCAGCCTGTGGACAGATAGCACAGACATATATCAGATATGTGCCAGTACATCAGCCTGCGGACAGATAGCACAGACATATATCAGATATAGGCCAGTACATCAGCCTGTGGACAGATAGCACAGACATATATCAGATATGTGCCAGTACATCAGCCTGCGGACAGATAGCACAGACATATATCAGATATAGGCCAGTACATCAGCCTGTGGACAGATAGCACAGACATATATCAGATATATGCCAGTACATCAGCCTGTGGACAGATAGCACACAGGCAGTTGTTAGGACATACCTCAGTATGCCCTAACAACATGAAATATGGTAAGACAGTCCTGGGGTCCGTCAATAGACCCTGGGCTGTCTGCCCATATATGGTATGGCCCTCGATCGCGTCACAGGAATTCCCTGTGACGCGATCCAGGGGCATCCCCCCTGCTCATTTTCTCCTGAATGCTGCTGTCAGCTGCGATCGCAGCATTCAGGGGAATAACGGCGGAGATGAGCGGTTTCTCTGATCTCCGCCGTTATAGAGCGGGGCTGCGGCTGTGTAATACAGCCATTGCCCCGCTCCTGACAGGAAGTGCGCGTGCGGTCAGCATGAGGAGGTGTGGCCGGCGCTGCACTAATGAGCGGCAGTTCAGGCACTATCAGATATAGGCCAGTACATCAGCCTGTGGACAGATAGCACAGACATATATCAGATATATACCAGTACATCAGCCTGTGGACAGATAGCACAGACATATATCAGATATATACCAGTACATCAGCCTGTGGACGGATAGCACAGACATATATCAGATATGTGCCAGTACATCAGCCTGTGGACGGATAGCACAGACATATATCAGATATATACCAGTACATCAGCCTGTGGACGGATAGCACAGACATATATCAGATATGTGCCAGTACATCAGCCTGTGGACGGATAGCACAGACATATATCAGATATAGGCCAGTACATTACCCTGTGGACAGATAGCACAGACATATATCAGATATGTGCCAGTACATCAGCCTGTGGACAGATAGCACACAGACATATATCAGATATGTGCCAGTACATCAGCCTGTGGACGGATAGCACACAGACATATATCAGATATATACCAGTACATCAGCCTGTGGACACATAGCACAGACATATATCAGATATAGGCCAGTACATTAGCCTGTGGACAGATAGCACAGACATATATCAGATATAGGCCAGTACATCAGCCTGTGGACACATAGCACAGACATATATCAGATATGTGCCAGTACATCAGCCTGTGGACGGATAGCACACAGACATATATCAGATATGTGCCAGTACATCAGCCTGTGGACGGATAGCACAGACATATATCAGATATAGGCCAGTACATCAGCCTGTGGACAGATAGCACAGACATATATCAGATATGTGCCAGTACATCAGCCTGTGGACGGATAGCACAGACATATATCAGATATGTGCCAGTACATCAGCCTGTGGACGGATAGCACAGACATATATCAGATATAGGCCAGTACATTACCCTGTGGACGGATAGCACAGACATATATCAGATATACGCCAGTACATCAGCCTGTGGACGGATAGCACACAGACATATATCAGATATAGGCCAGTACATCAGCCTGTGGACAGATAGCACAGACATATATCAGATATAGGCCAGTACATCAGCCTGTGGACAGATAGCACACAGACATATATCAGATATGTGCCAGTACATCAGCCTGTGGACAGATAGCACAGACATATATCAGATATGTGCCAGTACATCAGCCTGCGGACAGATAGCACAGACATATATCAGATATAGGCCAGTACATCAGCCTGTGGACAGATAGCACAGACATATATCAGATATGTGCCAGTACATCAGCCTGTGGACGGATAGCACAGACATATATCAGATATGTGCCAGTACATCAGCCTGTGGACAGATAGCACAGACATATATCAGATATAGGCCAGTACATCAGCCTGTGGACAGATAGCACAGACATATATCAGATATGTGCCAGTACATCAGCCTGCGGACAGATAGCACAGACATATATCAGATATAGGCCAGTACATCAGCCTGTGGACAGATAGCACAGACATATATCAGATATATGCCAGTACATCAGCCTGTGGACAGATAGCACACAGGCAGTTGTTAGGACATACCTCAGTATGCCCTAACAACATGAAATATGGTAAGACAGTCCTGGGGTCCGTCAATAGACCCTGGGCTGTCTGCCCATATATGGTATGGCCCTCGATCGCGTCACAGGAATTCCCTGTGACGCGATCCAGGGGCATCCCCCCTGCTCATTTTCTCCTGAATGCTGCTGTCAGCTGCGATCGCAGCATTCAGGGGAATAACGGCGGAGATGAGCGGTTTCTCTGATCTCCGCCGTTATAGAGCGGGGCTGCGGCTGTGTAATACAGCCATTGCCCCGCTCCTGACAGGAAGTGCGCGTGCGGTCAGCATGAGGAGGTGTGGCCGGCGCTGCACTAATGAGCGGCAGTTCAGGCACTAGAGACAGAACATGGGGGTGTTTTATAGAGCGCCTGCCATGTTCTGTCTCCAGTGCCGCCGCTCATTAGTGCAGCGCCGGCCGCATCGCATCATCCTGACCCCGCAAACTTATCATGACTCAGGAGCGGGGCTGTGGCTGAATTACACTCCGCAGCCGCGCTCCCATACATTCATGTATTACTATACTGAGATGTGCGGCTGCGCAGCTCAGTATCGAAATACAGGAAATAGCGGTATCAAACCGTTTAGGGATGCACAGTATCGAAACAGTATCGAAGTTTCGATGCACCGTGCATCCCTAGTATATGCTTTACCACGTCAATTTTTGTAAAAAAAAAGAGATGTAAATAAGAAGCAAACCATTGTCGTGTATATTTATATGTTTTCGATAATGCATAAAAAATCACATACATCCACAAACTATTTTTTTAACAGAATAAACTCTGCAAAGTTACATGTGACTCCCATACAGTTGCGCCGCACTGCAACTTTGATGCAAGAATTGTAAAACTCAGTTCTTGCGAGTGGAGTGATGGAGATTGGTAGGGCAAGAGATTTTTGGACATATTGCAAAATGTCTGTTTGTTCCCATTCCTTATATAACAGTGAAGGATTGGCGCCCTTCATGGCAGCGGAGTATAGGTGGCTGGGGGATGGGCAGATGTCTCACTGAATGTCACCCGCACTTCCGACCACCTGTGACCTCCATAACATGCAGTAAACCAGTGCTATTGTGACTAGTCAGATGCCTTTCCACAAGTAAAATATAAACTTCAATCTGATTGGTTGATTTTTGCTTCGTTGAAGTTTTTTGCGCACCGACTTTTTGATACTTGCGCCATTGTATAAATTTACATATGATTTTTTTTTCATACCAGAGGTGAGGGTGTTTGATGAGGATCTTCTGTCCATGTCACTAGTACAGTAAGGGTATGTTCACACGGCCAAATTTCAGACGTATACGAGGCGTATTATGCCTCGTTTTACGTCTGAAAATACGGCTACAATACGTCGGCAAACATCTGCCCATTCATTTGAATGGGTTTGCCGACGTACTGTGCAGACGACCTGTTATTTACGCGTCGTCGTTTGACAGCTGTCAAACGATGACTCGTAAAAATACAGCCTCGTCAAAAGAAGTGCAGGACACTTATATACATTATATGCAGGACACTTCTTTCAGACGTTTTTGGAGCTGTTTTCTCATAGACTCCAATGAAAACAGCTCCAAAAACGGACGTAAAAAACACCGCGAAAACGCTGCAAAAAACGCCGCGAAAAATGCGAGTTGGTAAAAAAACGTCTGAAAAGCAGGGTCTGTTTTCCCTTGAAAACAGCTCTGGATTTTCAGACGTTTTGGTTGACTACGTGTGAACATACCCTAAGGCTGAAGTTTTTCACGTCCGAGGTGCTCCAGTGCGGGACTTGATGTCACGGATCCCACATAGACTAGAGTCTATGGAGGATGCGTGACGCGCAGTAAAATAGGACATGTCCTATTTTTTCACGGACCCATCACACACTCCGCTGAAACAACGGTCGTGTGAACGGCCCCATTGAAATACATGAGTCCGTGTGACGGCCTTTGTTGATACACGCTCGTCTGAATGAGCCCTAATTTTTTTAATTGGGCTTATATAATATTCACATTTTCTGAGACACTAAATTTTGGGTTTTCATTAACTATTACCATCATCAACATTAAAAGAAAAAAATGCTGGAAATAGATCACTCTGTGTGTGATGAATCTATATATTATAAGAGTTTCACTTTTTGAATTTAATTACTGAAATAAATAAACTTTTTGATAATATTCTAATTCATTGAGAAGGACTAGTATATATTCGGGAATAGATTTTATGTAATTTCTGAATATATTAGTATACATTTATCACATGTGTTCCTAAAATTCAATCCTATTAAAATACAATAATGAGACATGTAAGGTCCGGCAGTTCTGATGGGTAAAGTCATGTGACTAACCTGCACCATGAACAGCCATAGTGATGTCACCCAGCAGCCTGCTCCACACCTGTCTATTGTGATGGCATACCTGTCTATTGTGATGTCACTGGGGTATAGAATGTGGCGCTGGGCACTGATCAGTCACTCATCAGCTGGATGTGACACGTGAGTACTGGATTTTACTATGTCTGTGGATGATTCTGCTGTGTGTACATTATAATTCCTGTACTAAGATTATCTAGATATTTGATAATTTGGCCATTATTGCTGGTTTAGAAGGAATTCCCGTGTCCCAGTATAATGAAGTCATAGCTTATAACTAGATTATTGATATGGTCACTCTCAGGCTATAGAGTCAGTCAGCTCTTATATTGAATGGATGGACTGTTATCATTTGCACTTGTAGAGGAGCAGTTCCAGTAATAACCACTAGAGGCAGAGCTTGATGGTCCGAGGCCAAAAGGCAAAACATCTGCACCAAAGGCCCCACCTCCATCTGGTGTCATGTATAGCACTGCTGTCACCTTATATGCCCCACTTTGGCACTAGAGCCCAGGTATAATAAAACCTCTGTACCCCTATGGCTATGCCAATGATAAGTATATATTATTATACTGATGTTTATGTGGTTCCAGAATATTCTAGTATAGGTTTATCGAATGTGAAGTCTTACTATAAACCCAGTAAAATGCTATTGTGATGTCACCGGAGTATAGAATATGGCGCTGGGCACAGATCGGTCACTCGTCAGCTGGATGTGACACGTGAGTACTGGATGCCTCGAAGTCACTAGAAAAGAATATATTATAGAATTACATTATCGGCAATTCTCTAATATAAAGTTATTATTTGGTAACATTTCCTTTATAACCAGGAGGGATCCTATAATAACCTGCAGAACCATGCGGAATATCAGGCGGCATATACAGCAGTCTGTATTCTGTCAGTTTAGGGACCCCAGGGGCTATGATATGATGTCTTTATATCATGTCACCCTATCGGCCACAACCTGTATATAGTGAATAGATAGAAGGAACAGGCCACGGACAATAGATCCTATTCCCCTGCAACAAAAATCTCCTCATCACATTTCTCTGTTTTCTCAGGTTCGCAAGCTGAAGTGATTTTGTGACGAAACGTCATGCGATTCATAACTTTGTACTATCTGCGGCTGCAGATAGTAATTCTTCTATGTGGAGCGGAGGTAGTGACATCTTGCCTCAACTGCTTCACTACTCCAGCAGACAGAGCCAGTATCTGCCAATATCCTGTCTCGCTGAAGAAGATGGAGGCCGTAGACTGTCTCCAGAGGCTTCACAGGGGTTTCGAGCCCCTGACTGACACCGTGATAGGCAGGGGCGTAACTAGGAAAGACTGGGCCCCATAGCAAACTTTTGACTGGGGCCCCCCCTCTGCTGGGTATCACACAACCCCCCCCCCTTGTAGATAGTGCCTCCCTATAGATTCCACCACATAGCGCCCCCTATAGATAGCACCATACACAGCCCCCTGCAGATAACGCCATACAGCCCCCCTGTAGAGAACGCCATACAGCCCCCCCCTGTAGATAACGCCATACAGAACCCCTCTGTAGATAACGCCATATAGCCCCCCCCCCCCCCCAAAAAAAACGTCCTATAGTTTGTCCTACAAAAGACATGCATCCCCTATCCACAGGATAGGGGATACATGTGTGATCGCTGGCAGTGATAAGGAGAACGGGGGACCGAAAGTCCCCCGAAGTTCTCCATGACTAACCTCGGACTTCCGGCGTCTGCGCAGTTCAATAAAAATGAAAGGAGTGCTGGTCACGCATGCGCACAAGCACAACCGGCGCTCCATTCATTTCTACGGAGCTGCCGACACAGACCCCGGAAGTCCAAGGTTTGTCGTGGAGAACTTAGGGGGGACTTTCGGTCCCCCGTTCTCCTCATCGCTGCCAGCGATCACACATGTATCCCCTATCCTATGGATAGGGGATACATGTCTTTATGTAGGAACAACCCCTTCAGCGGCGTCGCGCTGTAGCAGCCATAGCGGCTGCTAGCGGAGCCTGCGGCCATGGGGGGGCCGTGCCGGCGGGTGGCACGGGCCCCCTCATGCTGCAGGCCCTGTAGAAGTCGCTACGGCTGCTATAGCGGTAGTTACGCCACTTCGTATAGGTTTGTACGGCGTAAAACTACAGCTCCCAGCATGGCCGGAACAATGGTAAGGATATGCTGGGAGATGCGGTTTCACAAAAAAAAATCATACCACCATCATCTCGCTGCAGATCATACAGTGACTACATTACTGATTAGAGGCAGAATAAACATTTACATTAAGTGACTCACCGGTGACGTCTCAGATTCTAGTTCTTTTCTTCTCCCTCCGGTTCAGACATCTATGATGGATTTCTCCCGGCCATGACCCATTTCTGCAGTTTTCCGTTTAGATGTCTTCAGCTTCTCACTTTTAAAACATTTCTGCACCTATAAACAAAGTTAAAATTCTCAACACATCTAAATATAACTGTCACAAACACACAACATGCCCCCTGTAGATAGTGACCTACATAGAAGCCCCTGTAGATAGTGCCCACATATGGACTCCAGAGCTGCAAGGCAATAGTGCTAACCACTGAGCCACCGTGCTGCCCTACATATAGCTTCCCCTATAGTTAGTGCTCCACGTATAGCCCACCTCTGTATATAGTGTCTCACATATAGACCCCCCTGTATATAGTGGCCCACATATAGACCCCCCTGTATATAGTGGCCAACATATAGAGCCCCCTGTATATAATGGCCCACGTATAGAGCCCCCTGTATATAATGGCCCACACCCCCACATCTAGACCCCCCCTGTAGCTACTGCCCCACACATAGACCCCCTATATATAATAGCCCACATAAAGATGACCCCCCCCCCCCCTATAGATAATGCCATTCACATTTTTATGAGGGAAAAAAAACAAAAACTTGACATACTCACATTCTCCGGTTCCCACGCTGTTCACTGGCGATGCAGACATGCTCTCTTCTGAGCATGTCTGCAGGAGCTGAACGAGCGTCCTCCAATGACGCTGATTGGCGGGGCAGAATGACTTGCCCCGCCAATCAGCACCTTCCAAGCATGGAAGCGGCGCGATGATGTCATCGCGCCGCTAGCCAATCAGTGTCATTGTAAGGCACTGGATGGTCAGGCACGGAACATGCCCGGCCATTCAGTGCTAATACATGTATTTGGCTGCCGCTAGCACTGGGGCCCCCTCCGGTGCTAGCGACACCTACAGGCATGAGAGGGCCTGTGTAAGGCTCGGCGTCGCGGGCCCCACAGTAGCGACGCTACCGCTGTAGTAGCCATAACGGCTGCTAGCAGCGCCACCGGGCCCCCTCAAGCCCCGGGCCCCGTAGCAGCCGCTACTGCTGCTACCGCGGTAGTTACGCCACTGGTGATAGGTAACTATTATCTGCTTCTATTTCTCATCACTCCTTCATCTTATACCTAGAACATGTCATCTCAGTATTGAGCTATTGTCCTGCTAGACTGAAGCGTCACTTGTAGCATTAACAGCAGTCAGAGCAGGAAATCTCTTGTACATAATATTCACCCAGGAACCCCATCTCCATCATAGATCACTTTATACAATGTCTGCAGGACCCGGCATAAATCTCATGTGTCTTCTTCTCTTTACAGCATTTTCCCAGATACAAAGGATCAGATTGTATCTGAAGGGCTTCGAAAAAGAAGTCAAACAAATCAGCGAATTATGTAAGTTCATTAAATCTCGATTTTTTTTCTCGAATTTCTTTTAAATCGTCAAAATTCAATGTTTATCGCTTTCTATTTATCTCTAATTTCTTTTAGACTTTCCACCATCTTGGGTGGAACAATTTGAAAATAAAATCGCTGAATTTGTTAAAGGCATAAAAGACCGTGCCGCAAGTAAGTAACTAAAGATCCTGAGATACAGACAGTACATATGTTCTATATATTCAACATCATATCTTGTCCGCTCCCCCACCCCCACACAACATAATTCAGCCTTAACCGTATCAATTCCTTCCATTAGGTCATACAGCGGCAGAATGCAAACCTCCATGCGGTAAGTAATGTCATTGGACAGGATGATACGTGTGACCTCCGTTATGTACATGGGGGGGTCTTCATTTACCTCAGACATGTGACCCCTCTCTCTCTGTGTTTTTTCCCCAGGCCTTCAAAAAGAGGCCCGAGTCTTTAAATGCAGCCGATGTGCTGAGGAGGATTGCCAACTCCCCGTGACCTGTCCCCGTAAGTTTCTATCATCAATTTATAAATCTCATGTAAAGCTGTTAGTTTATAGTTGTGTTAGACCATTGTTTCCCTTCTCTGTCTTTTCAGTTGAGGAAATGCATGTGATAGAGCTGGAAAAGACCATCATCCACTGCGGGGCGTCCTTTCCCCTTCCGGACTATGCGACAGTCGTCTGGAAGTACGCCAAAAACGTAAGTATTCAGGTTACATTTATAACCATTATATTAAAGTACAAAGACAAACCTGTAATCCCCCCTCATTCCTACTCCACATATGAGGAATGTCTTCTCTGATGTCATCAACGTTTTCATTTATAGATGAAGGCGACTGATTTAGGTTACTTCAAAGACATCTATAGTGGGGAAGACCTATTTGTGATGATTGAGCCTACACGAGCCAGCCACAAGGGGACTTATGCCTGCGAGGTCACGGATGAGGATGATGACATCATACTCCGCCAATTCTACTATCTGGATGGTAAGTCTTCTGAAAGTTTTTAGTCTCTCAAATATTTTCTTTTCTAGAATATTCTGATCTGTCACATAAATGTATATACTAGATCAGCGACTCCTCCTGCCTCTGCACTGCTCTTACAGTAAAGAATTCTTTCTGAAAATCTATGTCTGTCTATGATCCAGCGCTGCTTATACAGAAGACGACATTCTCATTATTTACTTCTATTTATCTTCTGTATTTCAGTGACACCGACTGATACAAGGGAAGCCTCCGAAGTAGAGCGATACTTCCGTCATGCTCTGGAATCAACAAAAATACCAGAGGAGGAGGTAATTATTAAACATGTACCCTCCACCCTGGAGAAAATCCAAACATTCTTCCAGAGCTACATCCTCTATGCCATCTATGCCGGAGTCTGCTGCCTGATAGTAACATTATTGGTTGGAGCCCTGTGGCGTTATGCCCTCAGTGTGGACTAAAAAAATAAAATACAAAAACATCAAGAACCATCGTCCCATCAGGGCATTATCATATGGAGTCAAAAACATCTGGAGTCAACAACAACAGACTCTCAAGAAACATCATGGGTATTCCTCAAGCCTGGACACGAACCCTATCATCAAAGCAGCGCACCCAAAAGAGACCGTGAATAATGTTCAGGAGGAAGATAAGGAGGTCACCACCTAATCAAATCTAACCTGCAGCAAAACCATCGCTGCAGGGGCACAGTGGGAACCCCTCAAACCTGGACAAGACCTTTATCACCGGTCAAAGCTGCGCACTCTGAAGGGACCAGGAAATGTTCAGGAAAGTGAGGAGAAGAACAACACCCAAGTACTGAAACCTGCAGCATAATATCTGTGCAGGCTTATTAGCCAAACCCTACGGCTCAAAAACAAAATTAAAAAAAGTAAGAGGCAAAGTGGGAACCCCTCAAGTCTGGACAAGACCCTTATCACTGGTCATTGTGGAGTGCCCTAAAGTGACCCGGAATTAATATTCAGGAACAAGAGGTGAAAAACACCCATTTACATCTAACCTGCAGTAGAACCAACGCTGCAGAGTTACAGTGGGAACCCTCAGGCCTGGATATGACCTTTATCACCGGTCATAGGCGGTGCACCCTAAAGAAACCTGGAAAAGATGTTCAGAAAAAAGAGGAGGACACCACCATATCACCCCTTACCTGCAGCATTATATCTCTGCAGGGTTATTACCTAACCCTATTCTTATCCGAATATCTATAAAATAAAAACGAAAAAAACTTAAATAGTGTTTTATTAAATAGCAACTTAAAGAGGTCCCCCAACTTTATGTACACAGCCAAGTCCCATAATTATGACCACCGGGTAATATCCGGAGTAACCGCCGTGTGCAGTATGGACAGCAGTAGACGGGCTGGGAGTGACTCAATAAGGTGCTGGTACGTCATCTCCGGTATCTGGAGCCTCACTGACTGCAGAGCATCCCACATTTGCTGGAGGGTCTGTGGGGGAGGATCCATAGAGTGAACAAGATGATCGAGATGTTCAATTGGGTTCAAGTCTGGTGAATTAGCCGGCTAGGGAATACTCGGAAGCATGGGCATAGCTAGGTGTTTAGCAAAGGGGGGACAAAACATGTCTGAGTGGACCTCAACCCAGTTGGCCCCGCAACGCATGTAACATGCAGGATCAAGCTGTTACCGATCACATCTAAGGCTTCGTTCACATTTGCATCGGGAATCCGATCACGGGTTCCGTCAGATATTACCGTCAGGGGAACTAATGAACGGAACCCGAACGAAAATCAGACGGAAACTATAGCTTTCTGTTTGCATTACCATTTATTTCAATAGAAATCCTTTAGTTGCTAATGGTCTCCGTTTGTCTGCATTCCGTAAGGTTTCCATCTTTTGGTGGAATCAATAGCGTAGTCTATTGAAATGGTAATGCAAACTGAAAGCTATGGTTTCCGTTCGCTTTCCGTTCATGGTTTCCCGTGACGGAAATATCTGACGGAACCCATGAACGGAACCCCGATAGAGATGTGAACGAAGCCTAAATTCATAACTTAGATGTAATCGATAACCTAGGTGTCAGAGGCACGCAGGACCCGCTGTCACTGAACCAGTCAGTCCCGTCGGCCTTGACGTATTCAGGTTTAAACGCTAGATACAGCTGATTTGTATACAGGATACAAAGCAGCTGTATCTCAAAAAGTTCAAATAAGTTTTAATAAAAACATATATATATATATATATATATATATATATATATATATACACTACCGTTCAAAAGTTTGGGGTCACCCAGACAATTTTGTGTTTTCCATGAAAACTCACACTTGTATTTATCAAATGAGTTGCAAAATGACTAGAAAATATAGTCAAGGCATTGACAAGGTTAGAAATAATGATTTTTATTTTAAATAATAATTTTCTCCTTCAAACTTTGCTTTCGTCTTGGAATGCTCCATTTGCAGCAATTACAGCATTGCAGACCTTTGGCATTCTAACTGTTAATTTGCTGAGGGAATCGGGAGAAATTTCACCCCATGCTTCCAGAAGGCCCTCCCACAAGTTGGATTGGCTTGATGGGCACTTCTTGCGTACCATACGGTCAAGCTGCTCCCACAATAGCTCTATGGGGTTGATATCTGGTGACTGCGCTGGCCACTCCATTACAGATAGAATACAAGCTGCCTGCTTCTTCCCTAAATAGTTCTTGCTTAATTTGGAGGTGTGCTATGGGTCATTGTCCTGTTGTAGGATGAAATTGGCTCCAATCAAGCGGTGTCCACAGGGTATGGCATGGCATTGCAAAATGGAGTGATAGCCTTCCTTATTCAAAATCCCTTTTACCTTGTACAAATCTCCCACTTTACCAGCACCAAAGCAACCCCAGACCATCACATTACCTCCACCATGCTTGACAGATGGCGTCAGGCACTCTTCCAGCATCTTTTCAGTTGTTCTGTGTCTCTCAAATGTTCATCTGTGTGATCCAAACACCTCAAACTTCGATTCGTCTGTCCATAACACTTTTTTCCAATCTTCCTCTGTCCAATGTCTGTGTGCTTTTGCCCATATTAATCTTTTCCTTTTATTAGCCAGTCTCAGATATGGCTTTTTCTTTGCCACTCTGCCCTGAAGGCCAGCATCCTGGAGTCGCCTCTTCACTGTAAATGTTGACACTGGCGTTTTGCGGGTACTATTTAATGAAGCTGCCAGTTGAGGACCTGTGAGGCGTCTATTTCTCAAACTAGAGACTCTAATGTACTTGTCTTGTTGCTCAGTTGTGCAGCGGGGCCTCCCACTTATCTTTCTACTCTGGTTAGAGCCTGTGTGTGCTGTCCTCTGAAGGGAGTATTACACACCGTTGTAGGAAATCTTCAGTTTCTTGGCAATTTCTCGCATGGAATAGCCTTCATTTCTAAGAACAAGAATAGACTGTCGAGTTTTACATGAAAGCTCTCTTTTTCTAGCCATTTTGAGAGTTTAATCGAACCCACAAATGTAATGCTCCAGATTCTCAACTAGCTCAAAGGAAGGTCAGTTTTATAGCTCCTCTAAACAGCAAAACATTTTACAGCGGTGCTAACATAATTGCACAAGGGTTTCCAAGGGTTTTCTAATCATCCATTAGCCTTCTAACACAGTTAGCAAACACAATGTACCATTAGAACACTGGAGTGATAGTTGCTGGAAATGGGCCTCTATACACCTATGTAGATATTGCATTAAAAACCAGACGTTTGCAGCTAGAATAGTCATTTAGCACATTATCAATGTATAGAGTGTATTTCTGATTCATTTAATGTTATCTTCATTGAAAAAAACTGTGCTTTTCTTTAAAAAATAAGGAAATTTCTAAGTGACCCTAAACTTTTGAACGGTAGTGTATATATATATATATATATATATATATATATATATATATATATATATATATCTATATAAACTAGAATTGGATTTGCATAAATTTCTTTGCACCATTAAGTTAAAAACCTGGTTCGCAGAACAAAACCATGAGCCTAGAGTTGAGTTGCCTAGAGAATTAAGACTTTGTGATTTTGACCTCTCCTTGAAAAGTGATTTTGTCCCCTTTGGTAATGTGGTAGCCATTGAAACCTTTATGACAGCCATTAAGCTAGACGTTAATAGCCTGAGGGAGAATTCTAAGACAACCAAATTCAAACAGCCTAATATAACTGCAACAGAGATAGAGGCACTTACATAATTGAGAGAGAAAAGGAATGTTACCATCAAATCGGGAGATAAAGGGGGCGCAGTTGTAGTGATGGATACAAGTGATTACAGAGGAGATTATGAGACAGCTCCAAGATCAACATGTCTACGGTATGTTAACAGCTGACCCTAAGTTTAATATAGGGAAACACATTGATAGATTACTCGATAGAGCACTCACAAATGACATTGATAAAAGCCTAAAGAAATTCTTATATGTACAATATCCTATAACACCCATATACATACTTCCGAAATACACAAGTCCCTTATTAAACCGCCAGGGAGACCAATAGTGTCTAACATTGGGTAAATTTTTGGTAACATCTCTATTTTCTTGGACAGGATTCTCCGCATGTACGCGATGGAGGTGCCCTCCTATGTACGAGACATCTCCGATTTTTTGTCTAAAATCAAAGGTTTACAAATCCCTATGACGGCCCTGCTGTGTTTGTTCAATGTTGTTAACTTTAGACACGTCGATTACCCACAGTAGGGGACTGTTGGGAATTTACAAAGTTCTATCTACAAGTGAATACACACCTGAGTGCATTGAATTTCTCCTTTCACTATTGGAGGCTGTCTTGAGGCAGAACTATTTCCTATTCAGAGATCAGTTCTACATACAGCGAAGAGGGGCGGCAATGGGCACAAATGTGGCACCCACATAGGTCAAAATTTATATGGCAAAATTGGAGAGTGAGTCAGTCTATGTATCCCACCACTTCAGACATGTTCTGAAGTGGTGGAGATACATAGATGACATTTTTTTCATTTGGCTGGGCACCACGGCAGAATTGGATATGTTCCATGAGTTTATTAATAATATAGATGCGGATATTACATTTACAGTAGTACAAGTCGACCCCATCTATACAATTTCTGGATACCACGATAACAAATCTTGATACAAGATTGACAACCAACATTTATATTAAACCCACGGACAGAAATAACCTGTTGAAATTTGAGAGTAACCACCCTAGATGACTAGTAAGGACACTGACCTAGAGCCAGCTTTTGAGGGTGAGACGTATAGTGGAGTGCGAAGTAAAAACTGAGAATAGACTGGATGAGATGTGTGAGAAATTTGTCTCCAGGGGCTATCCAAAAAAAGCTTGTTCAACTACACAGAGATAGAGTGATGGGAATAGACAGAGAGCTCTCCTCCAGAAGAGAGAGTGACACCAGAGAGCTCTCCTCCAGAAGAGAGAGTAACACCAAAAAGGATATATGAAGACGGATACCATTCATATCCACATACGCGGAATCGAGCAACGACATAGCAATAATAATGCGTAAACATTGGCCAATACTTAAAAGTAATCTAAAACATGTTCCAGAGTCCGATTTACCACCATAAATGTCATATAAATGATCATATAATCTAAAGGACAAGTTGGTAAGAGCAGATGTCGGTAGCACCAGGGAGACTAGACAGACGTTCTTCGGAACTAAAAAATGTGGTTGCTTCTCGTGTTTAAATTGTATCAACTGTTCATATATGTTGAAAGGGGAGATGTTCACTCAGCCATTTACTGGAAAAGAGTTTCGGATCAAACATTATCTGACCTGCACATCGGACCATGTCATTTATTTACTACAATGCCCTTGCAATTTGTTTTACATAGGAGAGACAACACTTGATTTTAAAACACGGAGGAATAATCATAGATTAACAATCCACAACAAAAGATTAGATCTGCCGGTATCTAAACATTTTACTGAGACTAATCACACAGAAAAAGATCTGCGGTTTAGAATTATTGATCACATTTTAAAACCCAGACGTGGGGGCAACAGAGGAGCTCAACTGAAGAGGCGGGCGTTACAAGGGATTTTTAAATGAAATACATTACGTCCTTATGGCTTAAATGTCGACTTCAAATTGAAGGGGATTGGATAGGGAACGGTTAACCGAACACCGGGTGGTTCCTTTTCATGTCTGTGTTGGGGGGGGGGGGGATTAGATATTATGTGCATATCCCCTAAATATTTTTCTGAAACATTGTTGTGTCATTTGTTATTAATTCTAATTCTAGTTCTTTTTTTATTACAGATTGAGGCCTCATGCACACGACCGTATTTTTTCCCACCCGTAAATACTGGCGTAAATACGGGTCCGGTGTCACACGTATTCCACCCGTTTTGCACCAGTATTTACGAACCCGTGCTCGTAAATATGGGTCCGGTGTCACACGTATTCCACCCGTATTTACGAGCACGTTTTTGGCGGCAAAATAGCACTGCACTAATCGGCAGCCCCTTCTCTCTATCAGTGCAGGATAGAGAGAAGGGACAGCCTTTTCTGTAATAAAAGTTAAAGAAATTCATACTTACCCGGCCGTTGTCTTGGTGACGCGTCCCTCTCTTCACATCCAGCCCGACATCCCTGGATGACGCGGCAGTCCATGTGACCGCTGCAGCCTGTGATTGACCTGTGATTGGCTGCAGCGATCACATGGCCTGAAACGTCATCCAGGACGTCGGGCCGGATGTCGAGAGGGACGCGTCACCAAGGCAACGGGCGGGAGACCGGACTGGAGGAAGCAGGAAGTTGCCGGTAAGTATGAACGTCTTTTATTTTTATTTTTTACAGGTTTATACTGATCGGTAGTCACTGTCCAGGGTGCTGAAAGAGTTACTGCCGATCAGTTAACTCTTTCAGCTCCCTGGACAGTGACTATTTACTGACGTCGCTTAGCAACGCTGCCGTAATGACGGGTGCACACATGTAGCCACCCGTTATTACGAGAGCTCCATAGACTTCTATGGACTGTCCGTGCCGTTATTACGGCCAGAAATAGGACATGTTCTATCTTTTTTAACGGAACGGGCACCTTCCCGTGAGAAAACGGGAAGGCACCCGTCGCCAATAGAAGTCTATGAGCCCGTTATTACGGGTCGTGATTACGACCCGTAATAACGGGAGTTTTTACGGTCGTGTGCATGAGGCCTTAAACAGTTTAATTCTCAAGACACAAAGACTCACCTGATACGGATCCCCTCATCATATATCTCAGATTATTACTGTGTATAAATCAACACATTGTGAGATTAACACACCTTTTCTCCAGATGTGTACCTGAGTGGGATAATGGCTATTTGTATAGGAGTGGAATCTATTACTTGAAACAATGTTGAAATGAAACCAAACAAAATAATTTTGTCAAAAATATGAAGTTGCAATTAGTTGTTTACTGTAAGCTCTGCAGGTGATGCGCCCCTTGTATGAGTGTCATTTTAGTCCTGCAGGAGGATGATGGGTAGACAGCCGGTTATTTCAGATTGTGGGACTTGGGGTTTGACTAAGTATCTAGGGACACTGGTCACGTGTCCAAACGGGAATATTGCACCCTAATTTTACGAATTAGAGAAACGGTGCTGCTTCTTTACTTTTATTTATATATATATATAGACAAAAAAAAGGAAAGCAGCAGCACTCACTCTAGGAAAATTTATATCTGGATGCTTAGCAAGTAGTCCTGATCCTTTGGACTAAATACAATTTTCAAAAGAAGATCTTGCAGCACTCCGAAAGACGATTAAAAAACTGTAATTTATTCAGTCAACATCTAGAAAATGCAACGTTTTCGTCCTGCAATAGGACCTTTCTTAAGCATAGTGATACAAAGGTTTGCGGCAGTATATATATACAAGTGTTACACTGGCATCATCAGCCTCATTATAATAAATTAAAACAATACATAACTTGCAAAAATGTTGTTACACAATTAGATTAAGGTATCAAAAAAAATAAAATTGATAAATGAAGGGAAAGTGACAAGTGCATCATAATAAAAATATAAACATAAAAACATAAAATATGAAAAATACCTAATTAAAGGTTAATCAAAAAGTACACGGCTGTGTCAAAACGTGGAGCTACAGGACCGCTCACCAATCGACGATCCAGGATGTTTTGAATATTCAGTACAATTAGTTTGTAAGATGTATCTAGTGAGGTAATCATCGCGCTGTGTTCGCCGTTCCTGGATATCAAGTATGCATGCGTCAGCGAAAACCGGAAGTCGCATGTTGCTATGCAACAGAGCAAACCGGAAACGCCATGCAATCACACGGGCAAAGACCGCGCATGCCAAAACAAGGCCCGGTAAGCCTCTCACGTTGTCTAGCAACAAGATGTTAATAGAAAAACAAACCTAGTACGTGAGTCTACATGTTAGGATAGCCAGATCATGTATTGTGTTGGAACGTTCTACTAGGGAAATCTATATCAGGAAAATCTTCCCATCAAACGAAAGGATTCAAGAAAAGGTAAATGGCAGAGATATATGACAAATAGCAGTATTGTGTATATCTAGGTGACAAGATATACTATATATTTAGGGAACAGCAGAACTAAATTATGGTCCACACGTGGATATGAGGAACTATGTCCACATTTATGTGGTCAATATGAACCTCAATCCGGGTTCGTGGGAATCCCATAACCAACTTTTGTGGACATGGTACAACCCACTAAAACCACATAGCGTGTAACGGACCGGCAGAGCCTCAATGCTGAAATCATTAGCAAGAGGGAAGTACTGAGTACTATATAAAGAAGTATATATGTATCCTAACACCATTTGCCATAAATGAATAAAAGTAAACAACATAAGAGTATATACACAATAAAATTTCACACTTGTAGAACAATCCCAAAACATATCGAAAGAGATGACGATAAAGTTTTTATAATGATTCCTGAACATCTATACGGCATATTGGAGAGCGGTCCTAAGAACAAACATATAAATATAAATTAGTTTATTCAAAAATGTACAAGTATAATTAAACATAAAATGTACATGTATCAATTACAAAAATGTATATAAATGTATCATAAACTAATACTGTAGAGGACATAGAGAGGATTCCAAGAGGCAGTGGGCAATTAAGAAGCAATCCTGGCCACATTGAATTCCACATTACGACCATTAGGCCTCAATGTGTTCAATAGGAATATCCATTTTAATTCACGTTTATGAAGTATCATATGTCTATCACCTCCTTTCCAGGATGATGGGACATGATCTGAGATCATACATTTTAAATCTTTCTCAGTATGACCCTGTTCGGAAAAATGTTTAGACACGGGCAAATCAAGTTTCAAGTTTCTTCTTTCTAATAGGGAAACGATGGTTATTCAAACGTATATGACTTTAATAATACACCAGGGTTTAGTAAGAATTTTGGATATATCTCCACTGAAATCGTTGTACGTGGAGACAAAAGGGATTCTTCTTGGTATAGAATGCTTCGATTTATCAAAAAGATCCTCCCTAGGTATGGTGAGAACCTTATTCCTATGTGACTGCAGTAATCGCTTGGAATAACCCCTTTTCATAAAGTTAGAGTTCATCGTCTCTAGCGATTCATCCAAATCGGATAGATTATCGACTATACGCTTCACCCTGATCATTTGGCTAAAAGGCAATGAACGTATCCTATTTCTTGGGAGGCAACTTTCAAATCTTAAAAGCGTATTTCTATCTGTTTCCTTTGTGTACAATCTTGTTCTAAGTTTATCATCCTCGACCATGACTGGGGTGATATAAAGGCCAGATTTCTGAGCCCGCAGATCTACAGGACCTAATACAGTGAAGGAAATAAGTATTTGATCCCTTGCTGATTTTGTAAGTTTGCCCACTGTCAAAGACATAAACAGTCTAGAATTTTTAGGCTAGGTTAATTTTTACCAGTGAGAGATAGAATATATAAAAAAAAAACAGAAAATCACTTAGTCAAAATTATATATATTTATTTGCATTGTGCACAGAGAAATAAGTATTTGATCCCTTTGGCAAACAAGACTTAATACTTGGTGGCAAAACCCTTGTTGGCAAACACAGCAGTCAGTTGTTTTTTGTAGTTGATGATGAGGTTTGCACACATGTTAGATGGAATTTTGGCCCACTCCTCTATGCAGATCATCTGTAAATCATTAAGATTTCGAGGCTGTCGCTTGGCAACTCGGATCTTCAGCTCCCTCCATAAGTTTTCGATGGGATTAAGGTCTGGAGAACTGGCTAGGCCACTCCATGACCTTAATGTGCTTCTTTTTGAGCCACTCCTCTGTTGCCTTGGCTGTATGTTTCGGGTCATTGTCGTGCTAGAAGACCCAGCCACGAGCCATTTTTAATGTCCTGGTGGAGGGAAGGAGGTTGTCACTCAGGATTTGACGGTACATGGCTCCATCCATTCTCCCATTGATGCGATGAAGTAGTCCTGTGCCCTTAGCAGAGAAACACCCCCAAAACATAATGTTTCCACCTCCATGATTGACAGTGGGGACGGTGTTCTTTGGGTCATAGGCAGCATTTCTCTTCCTCCAAACACGGCGAGTTGAGTTAATGCCAAAGAGCTCAATTTTAGTCTCATCTGACCACAGCACCTTCTCTCAATCACTCTCAGAATCATCCAGATGTTCATTTGCAAACTTCAGACGGGCCTGTACATGTGCCTTCTTGAGCAGGGGGACCTTTGCGGGCACTGCAGGATTTTAATCCATTACGGCGTAATGTGTTACCAATGGTTTTCTTGGTGACTGTGGTCCCAGCTGTCTTGAGATCATTAACAAGTTCCCCCTGTGTAGTTTTCGGCTGAGCTCTCACCTTCCACAAGGATCAAGGATACCCCACGAGGTGAGATTTTGCATGGAGCCCCAGATTGATGTCGATTGACAGTCATTTTGTATGTCTTCCATTTTCTTACTATTGCACCAACAGTTGTCTCCTTCTCACCCAGCGTCTTACTTATGGTTTTGTAGCCCATTCCAGCCTGATGCAGGTCTATGATCTTGTCCCTGACATCCTTAGAAAGCTCTTTGGTCTTGCCCATGTTGTAGAGGTTGGAGTCAGACTGATTAATTGAGTCTGTGGACAGGAGTCTTTTATACAGGTGACCATGTAAGACAGCTGTCTTTAATGCAGGCACCAAGTTGATTTGGAGCGTGTAACTGGTCTGGAGGAGGCTGAACTCTTAATGGTTGGTAGGGGATCAAATACTTATTTCTCTGTGCACAATGCAAATAAATATATGTAATTTTGACAATGTGATTTTCTGTTTTTATTTTTTTAATATAATATATCTCTCACTGGTAAAATTAACCTAGCCTAAAAATTCTAGACTGTTCATGTCTTTGACAGTGGGCAAACGTACAAAATCAGCAAGGGATCAAATACTTATTTCCTTCACTGTATATTAGAACTGTCTATAGAAAAAAGTGGCTTGGTGACCATAGCAACCAATTAGACTTCTGCTTTCATTTTCTAAATTGCACTGGAAAGATGAAAAGTGGTCACATAAATGGTTGCTACGGGTAACAAAGACATTTCTTCTCGGAGACCGTATCAATACATGAGGGGTAGGTCTCTATTGCTAAATCGCTATTTGCGTTGCATGACGCCCGGAACGAGAGGGCTGCCAATGTGAATTGCATGCCATTTTATTTACCTCATACAACCCCTATCCCTCCAAATCCATTGAATTAAATGGGGTGCAGCTATTGCAGTAATGGTCGACAGGCACCATACTCGTAGTTAGCTCATATTGGATGTGGTACTAGAAAGATGGCATAAGCCGCTGCCCTCCTTGTGGCTTAAGTAGTCATTGAGCTCTCTACTAAAAACTTATTGATGGTTTTGGATTGTGTATGGACGTAATAAAAGCTGTTGCTGGTCATGTGGTTTATGAACGTGCATATATAATATAATGTAGCAAGCAGGGCCCCGCATAGAGACCCCCGGGGGCCCAATCAAGAATGAGTGAAATTTCCATGTCATGCAATGTTTTTGTTCCAATTTTGCTGCTAAAACACATTTATAAATAAAGTTGAACAGTTCACATTGGGCCTCAGGTTACCCTGTTACCCATAGCAACCAATCAGAATTCAGCTGTTATGTTCTACATTGTGTTGAGAAAATGAAACACGGATTCTGATTGGCTGTTATGGCAAGAAGGGCTGTTTTGATATTGAGGCCTATCATGTCTGCCATTGAATATGCTTGAGACTAGTCGCCATTTGATTTGCTGTGACAGGAAAAATGTGACATTTTGTCACTTGGTTCTTGGTCACATTATGCTGAGTTTTATTCCTGCTCACAAAATGGCTGCCTCTCGAGTGTTTGTAGGCTTTACCACGTCAATTTTTGTAAAAAAAAAAGAGATGTAAATAAGAAGCAAACCATTGTCATGTATATTTATATGTTTTCGATAATACATAAAAAATCACATACATCCACAAACTATTTTTTTAACAGAATAAACTCTGCAAAGTTACATGTGACTCCCATACAGTTGCGCCGCACTGCAACTTTGATGCAAGAATTGTAAAACTCAGTTCTTGCGAGTGGAGTGATGGAGATTGGTAGGGCAAGAGATTTTTGGACATATTGCAAAATGTCTGTTTGTTCCCATTCCTTATATAACAGTGAAGGATTGGCGCCCTTCATGGCAGCGGAGTATAGGTGGCTGGGGGATGGGCAGATGTCTCACTGAATGTCACCCGCACTTCCGACCACCTGTGACCTCCATAACATGCAGTAAACCAGTGCTATTGTGACTAGTCAGATGCCTTTCCACAAGTAAAATATAAACTTCAATCTGATTGGTTGATTTTTGCTTCGTTGAAGTTTTTTGCGCACCGACTTTTTGATACTTTGTATAAATTTACATATGATTTTTTTTTCATACCAGAGGTGAGGGTGTTTGATGAGGATCTTCTGTCCATGTCACTAGTACAGTAAGGCTGAAGTTTTTCACGTCCGAGGTGCTCCAGTGCGGGACGTGATGTCACGGATCCCACATAGACTAGAGTCTATGGAGGATGCGTGACGCGCAGTAAAATAGGACATGTCCTATTTTTTCACGGACCCATCACACGCTCCGCTGAAACAACGGTCGTGTGAACGGCCCCATTGAAATACATGAGTCCGTGTGACTGCCTTTGTTGATACACGCTCGTCTGAATGAGCCCTAATTTTTTAAATTGGGCTTATATAATATTCACATTTTCTGAGACACAAAATTTTGGGTTTTCATTAACTATTACCATCATCAACATTAAAAGAAAAAAATGCTGGAAATAGATCACTCTGTGTGTGATGAATCTATATATTATAAGAGTTTCACTTTTTGAATTTAATTACTGAAATAAATAAACTTTTTGATAATATTCTAATTCATTGAGAAGGACTAGTATATATTCGGGAATAGATTTTATGTAATTTCTGAATATATTAGTATACATTTATCACATGTGTTCCTAAAATTCAATCCTATTAAAATACAATAATGAGACATGTAAGGTACGGCAGTTCTGATGGGTAAAGTCATGTGACTAACCTGCACCATGAACAGCCATAGTGATGTCACCCAGCAGCCTGCTCCACACTTGTCTATTGTGATGGCATACCTGTCTATTGTGATGTCACTGGGGTATAGAATGTGGCGCTGGGCACTGATCAGTCACTCATCAGCTGGATGTGACACGTGAGTACTGGATTTTACTATGTCTGTGGATGATTCTGCTGTGTGTACATTATAATTCCTGTACTAAGATTATCTAGATATTTGATAATTTGGCCATTATTGCTGGTTTAGAAGGAATTCCAGTGTCCCAGTATAATGAAGTCATAGCTTATAACTAGATTATTGATATGGTCACTCTCAGGCTATAGAGTCAGTCAGCTCTTATATTGAATGGATGGACTGTTATCATTTGCACTTGTAGAGGAGCAGTTCCAGTAATAACCACTAGAGGCAGAGCTTGATGGTCCGAGGCCAAAAGGCAAAACATCTGCACCAAAGGCCCCACCTCCATCTGGTGTCATGTATAGCACTGCTGTCACCTTATATGCCCCACTTTGGCACTAGAGCCCAGGTATAATAAAACCTCTGTACCCCTATGGCTATGCCAATGATAAGTATATATTATTATACTGATGTTTATGTGGTTCCAGAATATTCTAGTATAGGTTTATCGAATGTGAAGTCTTACTATAAACCCAGTAAAATGCTATTGTGATGTCACCGGAGTATAGAATATGGCGCTGGGCACAGATCGGTCACTCGTCAGCTGGATGTGACACGTGAGTACTGGATGCCTCGAAGTCACTAGAAAAGAATATATTATAGAATTACATTATCGGCAATTCTCTAATATAAAGTTATTATTTGGTAACATTTCCTTTATAACCAGGAGGGATCCTATAATAACCTGCAGAACCATGCGGAATATCAGGCGGCATATACAGCAGTCTGTATTCTGTCAGTTTAGGGACCCCAGGGGCTATGATATGATGTCTTTATATCATGTCACCCTATCGGCCACAACCTGTATATAGTGAATAGATAGGAGGAACAGGCCACGGACAATAGATCCTATTCCCCTGCAACAAAAATCTCCTCATCACATTTCTCTGTTTTCTCAGGTTCGCAAGCTGACGTGATTTTGTGACGAAACGTCATGCGATTCCTAACTTTGTACTATCTGCGGCTGCAGATAGTAATTCTTCTATGTGGAGCGGAGGTAGTGACATCTTGCCTCAACTGCTTCACTACTCCAGCAGACAGAGCCAGTATCTGCCAATATCCTGTCTCGCTGAAGAAGATGGAGGCCGTAGACTGTCTCCAGAGGCTTCACAGGGGTTTCGAGCCCCTGACTGACACCGTGATAGGTAACTATTATCTGCTGCTATTTCTCATCACTCCTTCATCTTATACATAGAACATGTCATCTCAGTATTGAGCTATTGTCCTGCTAGACTGAAGCGTCACTTGTAGCATTAACAGCAGTCAGAGCAGGAAATCTCTTGTACATAATATTCACCCAGGAACCCCATCTCCATCATAGATCACTTTATACAATGTCTGCAGGACCCGGCATAAATCTCATGTGTCTTCTTCTCTTTACAGCCTTTTCCCAGATACAAAGGATCAGATTGTATCTGAAGGGCTTCGAAAAAGAAGTCAAACAAATCAGCGAATTATGTAAGTTCATTAAATCTCGATTTTTTTCTCGAATTTCTTTTAAATCGTCAAAATTCAATGTTTATCTTTGTTCTATTTATCTCTAATTTCTTTTAGACTTTCCACCATCTTGGGTGGAACAATTTGAAAATAAAATCGCTGAATTTGTTAAAGGCGTAAAAGACCGTGCCGCAAGTAAGTAACTAAAGATCCTGAGATACAGACAGTACATATGTTCTATATATTCAACATCATATCTTGTCCGCTCCCCCACCCCCACACAACATAATTCAGCCTTAACCGTATCAATTCCTTCCATTAGGTCATACAGCGGCAGAATGCAAACCTCCATGCGGTAAGTAATGTCATTGGACAGGATGATACGTGTGACCTCCGTTATGTACATGGGGGGGTCTTCATTTACCTCAGACATGTGACCCCTCTCTCTCTGTGTTTTTTCCCCAGGCCTTCAAAAAGAGGCCCGAGTCTTTAAATGCAGCCGATGTGCTGAGGAGGATTGCCAACTCCCCGTGACCTGTCCCCGTAAGTTTCTATCATCAATTTATAAATCTCATGTAAAGCTGTTAGTTTATAGTTGTGTTAGACCATTGTTTCCCTTCTCTGTCTTTTCAGTTGAGGAAATGCATGTGATAGAGCTGGAAAAGACCATCATCCACTGCGGGGCGTCCTTTCCCCTTCCGGACTATGCGACAGTCGTCTGGAAGTACGCCAAAAACGTAAGTATTCAGGTTACATTTATAACCATTATATTAAAGTACAAAGACAAACCTGTAATCCCCCCTCGTTCCTACTCCACATATGAGGAATGTCTTCTCTGATGTCATCAACGTTTTCATTTATAGATGAAGGCGACTGATTTAGGTTACTTCAAAGACATCTATAGTGGGGAAGACCTATTTGTGATGATTGAGCCTACACGAGCCAGCCACAAGGGGACTTATGCCTGCGAGGTCACGGATGAGGATGATGACATCATACTCCGCCAATTCTACTATCTGGATGGTAAGTCTTCTGAAAGTTTTTAGTCTCTCAAATATTTTCTTTTCTAGAATATTCTGATCTGTCACATAAATGTATATACTAGATCAGCGACTCCTCCTGCCTCTGCACTGCTCTTACAGTAAAGAATTCTTTCTGAAAATCTATGTCTATCTATGATCCAGCGCTGCTTATACAGAAGACGACATTCTCATTATTTACTTCTATTTATCTTCTGTATTTCAGTGACACAGACTGATACAAGGGAAGCCTCCGAAGTAGAGCGATACTTCCGTCATGCTCTGGAATCAACAAAAATACCAGAGGAGGAGGAGGTAATTATTAAACATGTACCCTCCACCCTGGAGAAAATCCAAACATTCTTCCAGAGCTACATCCTCTATGCCATCTATGCCGGAGTCTGCTGCCTGATAGTAACATTATTGGTTGGAGCCCTGTGGCGTTATGCCCTCAGTGTGGACTAAAAAAATAAAATACAAAAACATCAAGAACCATCGTCCCGTCAGGGCATTATCATATGGAGTCAAAAACATCTGGAGTCAACAACAACAGACTCTCAAGAAACATCATGGGTATTCCTCAAGCCTGGACACGAACCCTATCATCAAAGCAGCGCACCCAAAAGAGACCGTGAATAATGTTCAGGAGATAGATAAGGAGGTCACCACCTAATCAAATCTAACCTGCAGCAAAACCATCGCTGCAGGGGCACAGTGGGAACCCCTCAAACCTGGACAAGACCTTTATCACCGGTCAAAGCTGCGCACTCTGAAGGGACCAGTAAATGTTCAGGAAAGTGAGGAGAAGAACAACACCCAAGTACTGAAACCTGCAGCATAATATCTGTGCAGGCTTATTAGCCAAACCCTACGGCTCAAACACAAAATTAAAAAAAGTAAGAGGCAAAGTGGGAACCCCTCAAGTCTGGACAAGACCCTTATCACTGGTCATTGTGGAGCGCCCTAAAGTGACCCGGAATTAATATTCAGGAACAAGAGGTGAAAAACACCCATTTACATCTAACCTGCAGTAGAACCAACGCTGCAGAGTTACAGTGGGAACCCTCAGGCCTGGATATGACCTTTATCACCGGTCATAGGCGGCGCACCCTAAAGAAACCTGGAAAAGATGTTCAGAAAAAAGAGGAGGACACCACCATATCACCCCTTACCTGCAGCATTATATCTCTGCGGGGTTATTACCTAACCCTATTCTTATCCGAATATCTATAAAATAAAAACGAAAAAAACTTAAATTGTGTTTTATTAAATAGCAACTTAACGAGGCTCTGTCACCAGATTTTGCAACCCCTATCTGCTATTGCAGCAGATCGGCGCTGCAATGTAGATTACAGTAACGTTTTTATTTTTAAAAAACGAGCATTTTTGGCCAAGTTATGACCATTTTTGTAGTTATGCAAATGAGGCTTGCAAAAGTACAACTGGGCGTGTTTAAAAGTAAAAGTCCAAGTGGGCGTGTATTATGTGCGTACATCGGGGCGTTTTTAATACTTTTACTAGCTGGGCGCTCGGATGAGAAGTATCATCCACTTCTCTTCAGAACGCCCAGCTTCTGGCAGTGCAGATCTGTGACGTCACTCACAGGTCCTGCATCGTGTCAGACGAGCGTGGACACCGGCACCAGAGGCTACAGTTGATTCTGCAGCAGCATCAGCGTTTGCAGGTAAGTCGATGTAGCTACTTACCTGCAAACGCTGATGCTGCTGCAGAATCAACTGTAGCCTCTGGTGCCGGTGTCCTCGCTCGTCTGACACGATGCAGGACCTGTGAGTGACGACACAGCGTGATCTCTCGAGAACACGGCTGTGTCTGCACTGCCAGAAGCTGGGCGTTCTGAAGAGAAGTGGATGATACTTCTCATCAGAGCGCCCAGCTAGAAAAAGTATTAAAAACGCCCCGATGTACGCACCTAATACACGCCCACTTGGACTTTTACTTTTAAACACACCCACTTGGACTTTTGCTAGCCTCATTTGCATAACTACAAAAATGGTCATAACTTGGCCAAAAATGCTCGTTTTTTAAAAATAAAAACGTTACTGTAATCTACATTGCAGCGCCTATCTGCTGCAATAGCAGATAGGGGTTGCAAAATCTGGTGACAGAGCCTCTTTAAAGAGGTCCCCCAACTTTATGTACACAGCCAAGTCCCATAATTATGACCACCGGGTAATATCCGGAGTAACCGCCGTGTGCAGTATGGACAGCAGTAGACGGGCTGGGAGTGACTCAATAAGGTGCTGGTACGTCATCTCCGGTATCTGGAGCCATGCTGACTGCAGAGCATCCCACATTTGCTGGAGGGTCTGTGGGGGAGGATCCATAGAGTGAACAAGATGATCGAGGTCCCACAGATGTTCAATTGGGTTCAAGTCTGGTGAATTAGCCGGCTAGGGAATACTCGGAAGCATGGGCATAGCTAGGTGTTTAGC
This sequence comes from Rhinoderma darwinii, assembly GCF_050947455.1. Taxonomy (NCBI): domain Eukaryota; kingdom Metazoa; phylum Chordata; class Amphibia; order Anura; family Rhinodermatidae; genus Rhinoderma; species Rhinoderma darwinii. Next base: position 84,057,898 of record NC_134696.1, read on the forward strand.
AAAGGGGGGACAAAACATGTCTGAGTGGACCTCAACCCAGTTGGCCCTGCAACGCATGTAACATGCAGGATCAAGCTGTTACCGATCACATCTAAGGCTTCGTTCACATTTGCATCGGGAATCCGATCACGGGTTCTGTCAGATATTACCGTCAGGGGAACCAATGAACGGAACCCCAACGAAAATCAGACAGAAACTATAGCTTTCTGTTTGCATTACCATTTATTTCAATATAAATGCTTTTGTTGCTAATGGTCTCCGTTTGTCTGCGTTCCGTAAGGTTTCCATCTTTTGTTGGAATCAATAGCATAGTCTATTGAAATGGTAATGCAAACTGAAAGCTATGGTTTCCGTTCGCTTTCCGTTCATGGTTTCCCCTGACGGAAATATCTGACGGAACCCATGAACGGAACCCCGATAGAGATGTGAACGAAGCCTAAATTCATAACTTAGATGTGATCGATAACCTAGGTGTCAGAGGCACGCAGGACCGGCTGTCACTGAACCAGTCAGTCCCGTCGGCCTTGACGTATTCAGGTTTAAACGCTAGATACAGCTGATTTGTATACAGGATACAAAGCATCTGTATCTCAAAAAGTTAAATTAAGTTTTAATAAAAACTAATATATATATATATATATATATATATATATATATATATATATATATATATATATATATATATATAAACTAGAATTGGATTTGCATACATTTTTTTGTACCATTAAGTTAAAAACCTGGTTCGCAGAACAAAACCATGAGCCTGGAGTTGAGTTGCCTAGAGAATTAGTGATTTTGACCTCTCCTTGAAAAGTGATTTTGTCCCCTTTGGTAATGTGGTAGCCATTGAAACCTTTATAACAGCCATTAAAGGAACAGTGTCACCAATTTTTTTTTTTTTTTATATCAGTTTTATGTTAGGGTTTTATTAAAAACGTTTGTATTAATTTGTGTGTTTGTGTGTCACTTTTTTCTATTTTTACACTTTTTCTTCCCTATTGGGGCTGCCATTTTTTTTTCCATTTCTGTATGTGTCGATTAACGACACATACAGACATGGAATACGGCAGCTACAGTCCCATAGGGAATGCGAACGGGTCCCGTTCCATTCACTATAGTGTACGCCGTCTGTGTGGGAACGGCGCATGCGCCGCTCCCACACAGTCCAATTTGAAATGCGCGCCGTCCGGCGCCATTTTCCTGTGGACCGGAAGTCGCGGCCGGACAGTAAGATTACTACTTCCGGTCGCGGCTTCCGGACTTGTGCACTCGGAGCAGCGGCAGCAGACGGAGCGGACGGACCGGAGGGAGCGGCGGCGACTGGAGCAGGTAAGTGATTTCTATGTATGTTCGTGTTTCAGTGTGTGTTTACTACTGTATGTAAACCTTCTACACTGTGTGTTAGGTCAAAAAATGGCGACACACAGTGTAGGAGGTTAGACCGTTCAATCCCCTCGTTTCTCCCGGCACTAGCCAGGATAAAGGAGGGGGGGATTCTGAGAGCTCACTAGAGCGAGGGATTTTTTCCCAATTTTGCAGCAAAAAGCAATGTGGTTGCTTTACCACATGCAATGCTGCAATTTTGGGAATAGCTCCATCTAGTGACCAGCAATGGGAAATATTATAAATTAGAATCTAATTTATAATATTTCCTGACTCGTGAAAAAAAAAAAATAAATTTGAACAATGTTTAATCACCTACACACTAAATGTTTAATTAAAAAAAATATTATAAATTAGAATCCAATTGAATCCAATTTATAATATTTCCTGACTCGTGAAAAAAAATAAAAAAAATTAGAACAATGTTTAATCACCTACACACTAATTGTTTAACTAAAAAAAAAAAAACATGTTTTGCTGGCTACACATTCCCTTTAGGCTGGGTTCACACGTGGCGGAATTGCACTTGAATTCCGCTGCGGACACTCCGCAGCGTTAATCCGCAGCGGAGCCGTTTCTCCATTGACTTCCACTTTAATTTAGAAGTGTTCGTTTAGACGTTGAGTAAAATTCCGCTGCGGAGCATAGGCTGCGGAGCGGAATTTGGTGTCCGCAGCATGCTCTGTCTGTTGCGGAGCAGTGGCGGACTGGTTGCGGACTCATGGCGGAATTTCTCCATTGACTTCAATGGAGATTCTAAATTCCGCAATGAAGTCCGCAGCTGTCATGCACATGTTATGTGTGCTGTGGATGCGTCTTGCTTTTTTAACATGACATTTCTTCATTCTGGCTGGACCTATGTATTTCTAGGTCTACAGCCAGACTGAGGATGTCAATGGGGCTCCCGGAATTACGGGACCGTTGCTAGGAGACTTCAGTAAATAGTCACTGTCCAGGGTGCTGAAAGAGTTAAGCGATCGGCAGTAACTGTTTCTGCACCCTGGACAGTGACTACCGATCCCAATATACAGCAACCTGTCAAAAAAATAGAAGTTCATACTTACCGAGAACTCCCTGCTTCTGTCTCCAGTCCGGCTTCCCAGGATGACGTTTCAGTCTAAGTGACGGCTGCAGCCAATCACAGGCTGCAGCGGTCACATGGACTGCCGCGTCATCCAGGGAAGTCGGGCTGGATGCCGAAAGAGGGACGCGTCACCAAGACAACGGCCGGTAAGTATGAAATTCGTTTACTTTCACTAGGGAAAGTGCTGTCCCTTCTCTCTATCCTGCACTGATAGAGAGAAGGGAAGCACTTTTTCCGCAGTCCGCAGCAGCTCGTCCGCATCAATTTACTGCACATTTTGGGCAGATCCGCAGCCGTAATCCGCAACCCGGATTAGGTGCGGCATTGATGCGGACAGTTGCGGAGGAATTCCGCCACGTGGGGGCATGCCCTTAAGCTAGACATTAATAGCCTGAGGGAGAATTCTAAGACAACCAAATTCAAACAGCCTAATATAACTGCAACAGAGATAGAGGCACTTACATAATTGAGAGAGAAAAGGAATGTTACCATCAAATCGGGAGATAAAGGGGGCGCAGTTGTAGTGATGGATACAAGTGATTACAGAGGAGATTATGAGACAGCTCCAAGATCAACACGTCTACGGTATGTTAACAGCTGACCCTAAGTTTAACCCCTTAAGGACTGAGCCTGTTTTGGCCTTAAAGGAACAGTGTCATCACAATTTTTTTTTAAATATGTTAAAGATGTTAGTGCTTTATTAAAAACGTTTGGATTAATTTGTGTGTTTGTGTGTTACTTTTTCTTATTTTTACACTTTTTCTTCCCTATGGGGGCTGCCATTTTTTTGTCCATTTCTGTATGTGTTTATTAACGACACATACAGACATGGAATACGGCAGCCACAGTCCCATAGGGACTGCGAACGGGTCCCGTCCCATCCACTTCTGTGTACGCCGTCTGTGTGGGAACTGCGCATGCGCCGCTCCCACACAGTCCAATTTGAAATGCGCGCCGTCCGGCGCCATTTTCCTGTGGACCGGAAGTCGCGGCCGGACAGTAAGATTATTACTTCCGGCCGCGGCTTCCGGACTTGTGCACTCGGACCAGCGGCAGCAGACGGAGCGGACGGGCCGGAGGGAGCCGCGGCGGCAGGAGCAGGTAAGAGATTTCTATGTATGTTCGTGTTTGTGTGTGTTTACTACTGTATGTAAACCTACTACACTGTGTGTTAGCTCAAAAAATGGCGACACACAGTGTAGGAGGTTAGACCGTTCAATCCCCTCGTTTATCCCGGCACTAGCCAGGATAAAGGAGGGGGGGATTCTCAGAGCTCACTAGAGCGAGTGCTTTTTTCCCAATTTTGCCGCAAAAAGCAATGTGGTTGCTTTACCACATGCAATGCTGCAATTTTGGGAATAGCTCCATCTAGTGACCAGCAATGGGAAATATTATAAATTAGAATCTAATTTATAATATTTCCTGACTCGTGAAAAAAAATAAATAAATTTGAACAATGTTTAATCACCTACACACTAAATGTTTAATTAAAAAAAACAAAACATGTTTTGCTGGCAACACATTCCCTTTAAGGACACCACATGTGGCCCTAGTGCACTTATTGACTGAAGCACCGGCCTCAGAAGCAAAGGAGCACCTAGAGGATTTTGTGGCCTCCTTTTTATTAGAAAATATTTTAGGCACCATGTCGGGTCCGAAAGGCTCTTGCGGCGCCAAAACAGTGGAAATCCCACAAAAGTGACCCCATTTTGGAAACTATACCCCTTGAAGAAATTATCTAGGGGTATAGTTAGCATTTTGACCCCGCAGGTTTTTTGCAGAAATTACTGGAAGTAGGCCGTGAAAATGAAAATCTACACTCTTTCAAAGAAAATGTAGGTTTAGCTAATTTTTTCTAATTTCCACAAGGACTAAAAGGAGAAAATGCACCACTACTTTTGTAAAGCAATTTCTCCCGAGTAAAAAAATACCCCGCATGTGGTCATAAACGGCTGTTTGGACACACGGCGGAGCTTAGAAGGGAAAGAGCACCATTTGTCTTTTGGAGCTCAAATTTAGCAGGAATGGTTTGCGGAGACCACGTCGCATTTGCAAAGCCCCTAAGGGACCAAAACAGTGAAAACACCAAAAAAGTGACTCCATTTAGGAAACTACACCCCTTGAAGAATCCATCTAGGGGTGTAGTGAGCATTTTGAACCCACAGGGGTTTCATAGATTTTATTAGAATTGGGCAGTGAAGATAAAAAAAACATTTTTTTCCAATAAGACGTAGCTTTAGCTCAAAATGTTTCATTTTCTCAACAAATAAAGGAATAAAAGAACCCCAACATTTGTAAAGCAACTTCTCTGGAGTACGGCAATACCCAATTTGTGGTCATAAACGGCTGTTTGGGCATACGGCAAGGATCAGAAGAGAAGGAGTGCCATTTGGCTTTTGGAGCACAGATTTTGCTGGATTGGTTTCTTGACACCATGTCACTTTTGCAAAGCTCCTAAGGTGCCAGTACAGTGGAAACTCCCCAAAAGTGACTCGATTCACGAAACTACACCCCTTGAGGAATTCATCTAGGGGTGTAGTGAGCATTTTGACCCCACAGGTGTTTCATAGATTTTATTAGAATTGGGCAGTGAAAATAAAAAAAATCCTTTTTCTTCAATAAGACATAGTTTTAGCTGAAAATGTTTCATATTCTCAACAAATAAATGAAAAACAGCACCCCAACACTTGTAAAGCAACTTCTCCTGTGTACGGCAATACCACATATGTGGTCATAAACTGCTGTTTGGGCACAGAGTAGGGCTCAGAAGGGAAGGAGCGCCATTTGGCTTTTGGAGTACAGATTTTGCTGGATTGGTTTCTGGGCGCTATGTCGCATTTGCAAAGTCCCTGTGGGACCAAAACAGTGGAAACCCCCCCGAAGTGACCCCATTTTGGAAACTACACCCCTCAAGGTATTCACCTAGGGGTGTAGTGAGCATATTAACCCCACAGGTGATTGGCAGAAATTGGTATGCACTCGATGTTGCAGAGTGAAAATGTTTTTTCAATAGATATGCTAATATGTGGCGCCCAGCTTGTGCCACTGGAGACACACACCCCAAAAATTGTTAAAAGGGTTCTCCCGGGTATGGCGATGCCATATATGTGGAAGTAAACTGCTGTATGGGCACATTGTAGGGTTCAGAAAGGAGGTAGCGCCATTTGGCTTTTGGAGCGTGGATTTTGCTTGTAGTAGTTTTGTTTTGAGTCTTACTGGTGTTTCCGTTTATAATGTGGGGGTACATGTAAGGCGAGCGGAGTATATAAGGGGCATAGTCAGGTGGTATAGTGGGGTAAAAAAAAACAATAAAATAATCCATAGATGTGTGTTATGCTGGGGAGCAATCCTTTCTGCACAGGACGGTGTCGCACTAATAAATGGTCTTTACTTATTCCCCTTTTGGTCCACACTCGGCACCTTTGAAGTTTGGGGAATTTTGCTGGGAAAGTGTTGTCCTGGTATAATACGGGCGCCCTCACTTCTAGCAGATATGTTTGGGCCCTCCCCTTCCTGGTTCCCTAATTTTAGGGGCCTTGATAATTCGCCACTTGAAACAGAAGAAACGTTCCCCTCGGGCCGGCACAACTGCATATTTTTATTTCCTGGCTTATTGGTGCCTTGACTAATTTTATTTTTTCATAGATGTAGTGGTATGACGGCTGGTTTGTTGTGGGACGAGCTGTAGTTTTTATTGGTACCATTTTGGGGTACATGCGACTTTTTGATCACTTGTTATCCTTTTTTTTTTGGGAGGCCAGGTGACCAAAAAACAGCAATTCTCGCATATTTTTTTATACAGCGTTCACCACGCATTATAAATTACATGTTAGCTTTATTCTGCGGGTCAGTCCAATTCCGGTAAATCCTAATTTATAGCACTTTTTATGTTTTACAACTTTTTGCACAATAAAATAACTTTTGTAAAGAGAATGGATTTTTTCTGTCGCCAAGTTGTGAGAGCCATAACGGTTTCGACGGAGCTGTATGAGAGCTTGTTTTTAGCGAGACGAGTTATAGTTTTTATAGGTACCATTTTTAGGTACATGCGACTTTTTGATCACTTTTTATTTTAATTTTTGGAAGACAAAGTGACCAAAAAATAGCAATTATGTCAGTATTTTTTAGTTTTTTTTTACGGCGTTCACTGTGCGGAATAAATAACATAATATTTTTATAGTTCAGGTTGTTACGGTCGCAGCGATACCAAATATGTATGGCTTTATTATTTTTTTCAATAATAAATGACTTGATAAGGGAAAAAGGGCGATTGTGTTTTGTGTTATTATTTGAAACTTTTATTGTATTTTTTACAACTTTTCTTTTTACTTTTTTTACACTTTTTTTTTACACTTTTCTTTAGTCCCACTAGGGGACTTGAAGGTCCAACTGTTTGTTTGATGTTCTAATACATTGCACTACCTATGTAGTGCAATGTATTAGAACTGTCAGTTGTTCACTGACAGCAAGCCGATCAGGCTCCGCCTCCGGGCGGGGCCTAATCGGCTAACGTAATGGTAGATAGGAAGCCATTGTTAGGCATCCTGTTGCCATAGTAGCAGTCGCCAGCCTTGCCATCACATGGCAAGGCTGCCGATTGCATACAAACCACTTTGATGCAGCGATTGCATTGAATCGCTGCATTGAAGGGGTTAATGGCAGGAATCGGAGCTAGCTCCGGTTCCTGCCGATAGATCGGGGTGTCCGCTGTAACATACAGCGGACACCCACTGCTGATGACGCCGGCTCAGCTTCTGAGCCGGAAGCTGAGCCGGCGCCATCTTGCCGATGGTACCCGAAGCCTCCTGGGCCCCGCCGACGACGGGGCATAGGAGGATTCCATTACAGGCTGATCGGGAGGTAAGCATTAGCCCTCCGATCGCCTTTGCAGCCACCGGCAACCCAGCGATCACGTTGCTGGGGCGCCGGTGGCTATAAACTCCTCACATGCTGTGATCTCTATTGAACGCAGCATGTGAGGGGTTAATCGGTCGGATCGGAGGCTAGCTCCGGTCCTGGCCGATACCTCAGAGTGCCAGCTGTAACATACAGCTGTCACCCGGCGGTGATGTCGCTGGCTCAGCTCCTGAGCCAGCTTCATCTCCATGACGTACAGTTACGTGGAGATGCGCGAAAAGGCCATCTCCCATGACGTAACTGTACATCTAACCTGCAGTAGAACCAACGCTGCAGAGTTACAGTGGGAACCCTCAGGCCTGGATATGACCTTTATCACCGGTCATAGGCGGCGCACCCTAAAGAAACCTGGAAAAGATGTTCAGAAAAAAGAGGAGGACACCACCATATCACCCCTTACCTGCAGCATTATATCTCTGCGGGGTTATTACCTAACCCTATTCTTATCCGAATATCTATAAAATAAAAACGAAAAAAACTTAAATTGTGTTTTATTAAATAGCAACTTAACGAGGCTCTGTCACCAGATTTTGCAACCCCTATCTGCTATTGCAGCAGATAGGCGCTGCAATGTAGATTACAGTAACGTTTTTATTTTTAAAAAACGAGCATTTTTGGCCAAGTTATGACCATTTTTGTAGTTATGCAAATGAGGCTTGCAAAAGTACAACTGGGCGTGTTTAAAAGTAAAAGTCCAAGTGGGCGTGTATTATGTGCGTACATCGGGGCGTTTTTAATACTTTTACTAGCTGGGCGCTCGGATGAGAAGTATCATCCACTTCTCTTCAGAACGCCCAGCTTCTGGCAGTGCAGATCTGTGACGTCACTCACAGGTCCTGCATCGTGTCAGACGAGCGTGGACACCGGCACCAGAGGCTACAGTTGATTCTGCAGCAGCATCAGCGTTTGCAGGTAAGTCGATGTAGCTACTTACCTGCAAACGCTGATGCTGCTGCAGAATCAACTGTAGCCTCTGGTGCCGGTGTCCTCGCTCGTCTGACACGATGCAGGACCTGTGAGTGACGACACAGCGTGATCTCTCGAGAACACGGCTGTGTCTGCACTGCCAGAAGCTGGGCGTTCTGAAGAGAAGTGGATGATACTTCTCATCAGAGCGCCCAGCTAGAAAAAGTATTAAAAACGCCCCGATGTACGCACCTAATACACGCCCACTTGGACTTTTACTTTTAAACACACCCACTTGGACTTTTGCTAGCCTCATTTGCATAACTACAAAAATGGTCATAACTTGGCCAAAAATGCTCGTTTTTTAAAAATAAAAACGTTACTGTAATCTACATTGCAGCGCCTATCTGCTGCAATAGCAGATAGGGGTTGCAAAATCTGGTGACAGAGCCTCTTTAAAGAGGTCCCCCAACTTTATGTACACAGCCAAGTCCCATAATTATGACCACCGGGTAATATCCGGAGTAACCGCCGTGTGCAGTATGGACAGCAGTAGACGGGCTGGGAGTGACTCAATAAGGTGCTGGTACGTCATCTCCGGTATCTGGAGCCATGCTGACTGCAGAGCATCCCACATTTGCTGGAGGGTCTGTGGGGGAGGATCCATAGAGTGAACAAGATGATCGAGGTCCCACAGATGTTCAATTGGGTTCAAGTCTGGTGAATTAGCCGGCTAGGGAATACTCGGAAGCATGGGCATAGCTAGGTGTTTAGCAAAGGGGGGACAAAACATGTCTGAGTGGACCTCAACCCAGTTGGCCCTGCAACGCATGTAACATGCAGGATCAAGCTGTTACCGATCACATCTAAGGCTTCGTTCACATTTGCATCGGGAATCCGATCACGGATTCTGTCAGATATTACCGTCAGGGGAACCAATGAACGGAACCCCAACGAAAATCAGACAGAAACTATAGCTTTCTGTTTGCATTACCATTTATTTCAATAGAAATGCTTTTGTTGCTAATGGTCTCCGTTTGTCTGCATTACATAGTTACATAGTTACATAGTTAGTACGGCTGAAAAAAGACACATGTCCATCAAGTTCAACCAAGGGAAGGGAAAAGGGAAGGAAAAATTTCTACACATAGGAGCTAATATTTTTTTGTTCTAGGAAATTATCTAACCCTTTTTTAAAGCCATCTACTGTCCCTGCTGTGACGGCTCCTGCGGTAGGCTATTCCATAAATTCACCGTTCTCACTGTAAAGAAGCCTTGTCGCCTCTGCAGCTTGAACCTTTTTTTCTCCAGACGGAGGGAGTGCCCCCTTGTTTTTTGAGGGGGTTTTACATGGAACAGGATTTCACCATATTTTTTGTATGTGCCATTAATATATTTATATAAGTTAATCATGTCCCCCCTTAGTCGTCTTTTTTCAAGGCTAAATAGGTTTAATTCTTTCAATCTTTCCTCATAACTTAAATTCTCCATGCCCCTAATTAGTTTCGTTGCTCTTCTTTTTATTTTTTCCAACTCCAGGGCATCCTTTCTATGAACTGGAGCCCAGAACTGAACTGCATATTCTAGATGAGGCCTCACTAATGCTTTGTAAAGTGGTAATATTACATCCCTGTCCCGCGAGTCCATGCCTCTTTTAATACACGACAATATCCTGCTGGCCTTTGAAGCAGCTGATTGACACTGCATGCTGTTATTGAGTTTATGATTTACAAGTACACCCAGATCCTTCTCAACAAGTGAATCCGCCAGTGTAGCTCCCCCTAGGACATATGATGCATGCAGGTTGTTGGTACCCAGATGCATAACTTTACATTTATCTACATTAAACTTCATCTGCCAAGTGGACGCCCAAACACTTAGTTTGTTTAAATCTGCCTGTAATTCATGAACATCTTCCATAGTCTGAACTATATTACATAGCTTGGTGTCATCTGCAAAAATAGAAATAGTGCTATTAATCCCATCCTCTATATCATTAATAAATAAGTTGAATAATAGGGGTCCCAACACTGAACCCTGGGGTACACCACTTATAACTGGGGACCATTCAGAGTAGGAATCATTGACCACAACTCTCTGGATACGGTCCTTGAGCCAATTCTCAATCAAATTACAAACTATACTTTCTAAACCTATAGTCCTTAATTTACCCATTAGGCGTCTATGGGGGACAGTGTCAAATGCCTTTGCAAAGTCCAAAAACACTAAATCCACAGCGGCCCCTCTGTCTAGAATTCTGCTCACCTCTTCATAAAAACAGATTAGGTTAGTTTGACAACTTCTGTCCTTAGTAAAACCGTGCTGGCTGTCACTTATAATGCTATTTATTGTCACATAATCCTGTATATAGTCCCTCAATAGCCCCTCAAACATTTTCCCCACGATGGATGTTAAGCTTACTGGTCTATAATTACCCGGGGAAGACCTAGAGCCCTTTTTGAAAATAGGCACCACATTTGCCCTGCGCCAGTCCCTTGGCACTATACCAGTCACTAGAGATTCTCTGAATATTATGAAAAGGGGGACAGAAATAACTGAACTAAGCTCTTTAAGAACTCTAGGGTGTAACCCATCTGGTCCCGGGGCCTTGTGCACATTTATTTTATTTAATTTAGCTTGGACCATCTCTACATTCATCCAATTCAGTATATCAACTGATATATTAACAGCACTGGCACCGGCTACATCAGCTGCTCCTTCTTCAGTTGTATATACAGAGATAAAGAACCCATTTAGTAACTCTGCCTTCTCTTGATCCCCTGTTATCAACTCCCCATTACCATTATCTAGGGGTCCTACATGTTCAGACCTGGGCTTTTTTGCATTTATATGCTTGAAGAATTTTTTGGGATTTGTTTTACTATCCTTGGCCACCTGCCTTTCATTTTGTATTTTTGCTAATTTTATTACATTTTTACAGATTTTATTAAGCTCCTTATATTTTACAAAGGCTACAGCTGTACCCTTAGATTTGTATTTTTTAAATGCCCTTTTTTTGTCATGTATTGCCCCTTTCACAGAAGGTGTAAGCCATGTGGGGTTTAATTTGAGTCGTTTATACTTGTTACCTGTAGGAATAAATTTTGCACTATAATAACTCAAAGTAGATTTGAAAATCTCCCATTTATCATTTGTTCCATTATTTGACATTAGTTCTTCCCAGTCTATATCCTGAATTGCAGCCCTCATCCTGGGGAAATTGGCTTTCTTAAAATTAAATGTTTTTGCCCTCCCAGCCTGCGTTTGTTTTTTACAGTATAGGTAAAATGTACCTATATTATGATCACTGTTACCGAGGTTTTCACGAACATTGACATTCCCAACAAGATCTGCATTATTAGAAATTACCAGATCCAACAGAGCTTCACCTCTAGTCGGGTCTTCCACAAACTGGCCCATAAAATTTTCCTGCAACAGGTTGAGGAAATGTCTCCCCTTTGCAGTTGAAGCCGAACCATGACACCAATTAATATCCCGGAAATTAAAATCTCCCATTATCACTACAGTACCCGCCTGTGCAGCCCGCTCCATCTGTTTATATAGCTGAACTTCCATCTCCTCAGTTATATTGGGGGGTCTATAGATTACACCAAAAGTAATTTTTTCAGTGTTTACCTCCCTTTCTAGTTCCACCCACCCGTAAGGTTTCCATCTTTTGGTGGAATCAATAGCGTGGTCTATTGAAATGGTAATGCAAACTGAAAGCTATGGTTTCCGTTCGCTTTCCGTTCATGGTTTCCCCTGACGGAAATATCTGACGGAACCCATGAACGGAACCCCGATAGAGATGTGAACGAAGCCTAAATTCATAATTTAGATGTGATCGATAACCTAGGTGTCAGAGGCACGCAGGACCCGCTGTCACTGAACCAGTCAGTCCCGTCGGCCTTGACGTATTCAGGTTTAAACGCTAGATACAGCTGATTTGTATACAGGATACAAAGCAGCTGTATCTCAAAAAGTTCAAATAAGTTTTAATAAAAACGAATATATATATATATATATATATATATATATATATATATATATATATATATATAAACATAAACTAGAATTGGATTTGCATAAATTTTTTTGTACCATTAAGTTAAAAACCTGGTTCGCAGAACAAAACCATGAGCCTAGAGTTGAGTTGCCTAGAGAATTAAGACTTTGTGATTTTGACCTCTCCTTGAAAAGTGATTTTGTCCCCTTTGGTAATGTGGTAGCCATTGAAACCTTTATGACAGCCATTAAGCTAGACGTTAATAGCCTGAGGGAGAATTCTAAGACAACCAAATTCAAACAGCCTAATATAACTGCAACAGAGATAGAGGCACTTACATAATTGAGAGAGAAAAGGAATGTTACCATCAAATCGGGAGATAAAGGGGGCGCAGTTGTAGTGATGGATACAAGTGATTACAGAGGAGATTATGAGACAGCTCCAAGATCAACACGTCTACGGTATGTTAACAGCTGACCCTAAGTTTAATATAGGGAAACACATTGATAGATTACTCGATAGAGCACTCACAAATGACATTGATAAAAGCCTAAAGAAATTCTTATATGTACAATATCCTATAACACCCATATACATACTTCCGAAATACACAAGTCCCTTATCAAACCGCCAGGGAGACCAATAGTGTCTAGCATTGGGTCAATTTTTGGTAACATCTCTATTTTCTTGGACAGGATTCTCCGCATGTACGTGATGGAGGTGCCCTCCTATGTACGAGACATCTCAGATTTTTTGTCTAAAATCAAAGGTTTACAAATCCCTACGACGGCCCTGCTGTGTTTGTTCGATGTTGTTAACTTTAGACATGTCGATTGACCACAGTAGGGGACTGTTGGGAATTTACAAAGTTCTATCTACAAGTGAATACACACCTGAGTGCATTGAATTTCTCCTTTCGCTATTGGAGGCTGTCTTGAGGCAGAACTATTTCCTATTCAGAGACCAGTTCTACATACAGCGAAGAGGGGCGGCAATGGGCACCAATGTGGCACCCACATAGGCCAAAATTTATATGGCAAGATTGGAGAGTGAGTCAGTCTATGTATCCCACCACTTCAGACATGTTCTGAAGTGGTGGAGATACATAGATGAAATTTTTTTCATTTGGCTGGGCATCACGGCAGAATTGGATATGTTCCTGTAAAGGATCTGCCAGGCACAGCTTCGGGGTTAACTCCCAGAACTAATCAGTCAGCACCTGAGAATACATCACTGAGACTGACTCCTGCTTCCACCATTCAGGCTGGCAGGCTTAGGAGTGGGAGAGCCTATCGTAACCTGGCCAGACTCAGCTAGCTCCCGCCCTCGGTCTATTTAAGCCTGCCCTTCCTGTCCGTCGGTGCTTGTGATTCTTTCCTTGTGGTTTCCTGGCCCAGCTACAGCTCCTGCTATTTTTGATCCTGCTCCATACAGACCCTGGCTTACCGACTACTCTTCTGCTTTTCGTTTTGTACCTCGCACACTCCTGGCTTGACTCGGCTCGTTCACCACTCTGGTTGCTCACGGTGTTGCCGTGGGCAACGGCCCCTTTTCCTTGCTTGTGTTCCTTTGTATGTTTGTCGTGTTTGTCGTGCACTTACTGAGCGCAGGGACCGCCGCCCAGTTCTACCCCGTCGCCTAGGGCGGGTCGTTGCAAGTAGGCAGGGACAGAGGGGCGGGTAGATTAGGGCTCACTTGTCCGTCTCCCTACCCCCTGCCATTACATAATCACAAGCCCATACCTAGTCTACCCCTGGTCCCTGACACCACTATGGATCCCCGTGAGACCCTGGCTCAGCAAATGCAGGGTCTCTCCCTACAGGTCCAGGCCCTGGCTCAGAGGGTCAACCAGCCTGATGCTACCCTGGTAGTTCCCCTCACCGCACCTCTTGAACCCCACCTCAAGTTGCCCGACCGGTTCTCAGGGGACCGGAGGGCTTTTCTCTCCTTTCGGGAGAGTTGTAGGCTTTACTTTCGTTTAAAGCCTCATTCCTCAGGTTCTGAGAGCCAGCGGGTGGGTATAATTATGTCCCGGCTCCAGGAAGGGCCCCAAGAGTGGGCCTTCTCCTTGGCTCCTGACGCCCCTGAACTTTCCTCCGTTGATTGTTTCTTTTCTGCTCTCTGACTTATTTATGATGAGACTGACAGGACTGCCTTTGCCGAGAGTCAGCTGGTGACCTTAAGTCAGGGTAAGAGACCTGTTGAGGAGTATTGCTCTGACTTTCGGAAGTGTTGCGTAGCTTCTCGGTGGAATGACCCTGCCTTAAGGTGCCAGTTTAGGTTGGGTCTGTCGAATGCCCTGAAAGACCTGCTAGTTAGCTATCCCTCTTCTGACTCCCTAGACAGGGTTATGGCTTTAGCAGTACGACTTGACCGACGTCTCAGGGAACGACAACGTGAACGTTTATGTGTTTTCTCCTCCGACTCCCCCATGATGCCTCCCGAAGCTCCGTTGCTTCGTTCCTCCCCGAAAGATTCAGAGATACCTATGCAACTCGGGGCCTCCGTGTCCCCCCAACAACGTAGAGAATTCCGCAGGAAGAATGGTCTCTGCTTCTACTGTGGGGACGACAAGCATCAAGTGAACAACTGTCCTAAGCGTAAGATTGCAGCCAGAGAACTTCCGCGTCTAAGTGATCATCGGGGAGGTCACTTGGGCGCACAGGTATTTCCCGTAAATATGAAATGTACTAAGATCTTGCTTCCCTTTCAGGTCTCTTTTGGTGGTAGGTCTGCTACCGGCAGTGCTTTCGTGGATTCAGGGTCCTCTACTAATATCATGTCTGTGGAATTTGCTATGTCCCTTGCTATGCCTCTGATTGATTTGCCTAAACCTGTCCCGGTAGTGGGTATCGACTCCACTCCTCTTGCTAATGGTTATTTTACACAGCATACCCCTGTTTTTGAACTCCTTGTTGGCTCCATGCATTTGGAGCAATGCTCTGTACTGTTGATGCAGGGATTATCGTACGATTTGGTTCTAGGTCTTCCCTGGTTGCAGTTGCATAATCCCACGTTTGACTGGAATACTGGGGAGCTAACCAAATGGGGTAATGAATGTTGTACGTCATGTTTTTCTGTTAATTCTATTTCTCCCCCTAAGGAGGCGAATACGCTACCCGAGTTTGTTCAGGACTTCGCTGATGTTTTCTCTAGGGAGGCCTCCGAAGTGTTACCTCCTCATAGAGAATACGATTGCGCTATCGAATTGGTACCAGGAGCTAAGCTTCCTAAGGGTAGGATATTTAATCTTTCTTGTCCCGAACGTGAAGCTATGAGAGTGTATATCCAGGAATCCCTGGCCAAGGGTTACATTCGTCCCTCTTCTTCTCCGGTAGGTGCTGGCTTCTTCTTCGTGGGGAAGAAGGATGGTGGTCTTAGGCCATGCATTGACTACCGTAGCCTGAATAAGGTCACGGTAAGGAACCAGTATCCCCTTCCTTTGATTCCTGATCTCTTTAATCAGGTTCAGGGGGCCCAATGTTTTTCTAAATTGGATCTACGGGGGGCGTATAACCTTATTCGCATCAAAGAAGGGGATGAGTGGAAGACTGCGTTTAACACGCCCGAAGGCCATTTCGAATACCTCGTCATGCCCTTTGGGTTGTGTAATGCCCCTGCGGTCTTCCAGAATTTCATAAATGAGATTTTGAGAAATTACCTGGGGATTTTTCTGGTAGTGTACCTTGATGACATACTGGTGTTTTCCAAGGACTGGTCCTCCCACATTGAGCATGTCAGGAAGGTGCTCCAGGTCCTTCGGGAAAACAAACTGTTTGCCAAAACCGAAAAATGTGTGTTTGGGGTACAGGAGATTCCATTTTTGGGTCAAATCCTCACTCCTCATGAATTCCGCATGGACCCCGCCAAGGTTCAGGCTGTGGCGGAATGGGTCCAACCTGCCTCCCTGAAGGCGTTACAGTGTTTTTTGGGGTTCGCTAATTATTACAGGAGATTTATTGCTAACTTCTCGGTCATCGCTAAGCCCCTTACGGACCTCAGTCGCAAAGGTGCTGATCTCCTCCACTGGCCTCCTGAGGCTGTCCAGGCTTTTGAGGTCCTTAAGAAGTGCTTTGTCTCGGCCCCGGTGCCGGTTCAGCCCAACCAAATGGAGCCATTTATCGTGGAAGTTGACGCATCTGAGGTGGGAGTGGGGGCTGTCTTGTCCCAGGGTACCAGGTCCCTCACCCATCTCCGCCCCTGTGCCTACTTCTCCAGGAATTTTCGCCAACTGAAAGTAACTATGATATTGGCAACCGCGAACTCTTAGCCATTAAATGGGCATTTGAAGAGTGGCGCCACTTCCTGGAGGGGGCTAGGCACCAGCTAACGGTCCTTACCGACCACAAGAATCTGGTTTTCCTAGAATCTGCCCGGAGGCTAAACCCGAGACAAGCTCGATGGGCGTATTTTTTACCAGATTAAATTTTTTGGTTACCTATAGGGCTGGGTCTAAAAATATTAAGGCTGATGCACTGTCGCGTAGCTTCATGGCCAGCCCTCCTTCGGAGGAAAATCCTGCTTGTATTTTGCCTCCAGGTATAATCATTTCCTTGATCGATTCTGATTTAGTCTCTGATATTGCTGCTGATCAAGGTGCAGCTCCCGGGAACCTTCCTGAGAACAAGCTGTTTGTTCCCCTGCAATTCTGGCTAAGGGTACTTAGGGAAAATCATGACTCCGCACTATCTGGCCATCCAGGCATCCTGGGTACCAAACACCTCATTACCAGAAATTATTGGTGGCCTGGGTTGCCTAAAGACGTTAAGGCCTACGTCGCCGCTTGTGAGGTTTGTGCTAGGTCCAAGACTCCCAGGTCCCGACCAGCGGGCTTACTGCGTTCGTTGCCCATTCCCCAGAGACCTTGGACACATATCTCCATGGATTTTATCACCGATTTGCCTCCATCCAAAGGCAAGTCGGTGGTGTGGGTGGTGGTGGACCGCTTCAGTAAGATGTGCCACTTTGTGCCCCTCAAGAAACTACCCAACGCCAAAACGTTGGCTACCTTGTTTGTCAAACACATCCTGCGTCTCCATGGGGTCCCTGTCAATATTGTTTCGGACAGAGGGGTACAATTTATTTCATTGTTTTGGAGAGCCTTCTGTATGAAGTTGGGGATTGATCTGTCCTTCTCCTCTGCCTTCCATCCTGAAACCAATGGCCAAACGGAGAGGACTAATCAATCTCTAGAATACTTAAGGTGTTTTGTCTCTGACTGTCAATTTGATTGGGTCTCTTTCATTCCCCTCGTGCGAATTTTTCCTTAATAACCGGGTCAGTAACTCGTCAGGGGTCTCTCCTTTTTTTTGTAATTTTGGGTTTAATCCACGGTTCTCCTCCGTTTCACCTGGTAGTTCCAACAATCCCGAGGTAGAGGTCGTTCATCGGGAACTGTGCACAGTCTGGGCCCAGGTTCAGAAAAACCTAGAGGTGTCCCAGAGCGTACAAAAAACTCAGGCTGATAAAAAACTTTCTGCTAACCCCCTGTTTATGGTCGGGGATCTGGTGTGGTTGTCATCTAGGAACTTGCGTCTCAAGGTTCCGTCCAAGAAGTTTGCTCCCCGGTTTATTGGGCCGTATAAGGTCATTGAGGTCCTCAATCCTGTCTCCTTCCGGCTGGAGTTACCCACGTCTTTTCGGATACACTACGTGTTTCAAGCCTCCCTCCTCAAACGCTGCTCCCCGTCCTTGGCTCCCTCGAGGAGACCTCCTGTTCCCATCCTCACCCCTGAGGGGGTGGAATTCGAGGTGGCCAGGATTGTGGACAGCAAGATGGTCCAAGGCTCCCTCCAGTACCTGGTCCATTGGAGAGGATACGGGCCCGAGGAGAGGACTTGGGTACCCGCCCGGGATGTTCACGCTGGGGTATTGGTCAGGAGGTTCCACCTGCGTTTCCCCAGTAAGCCAGGTCCACTTAGAAAGGGTCCGGTGGCCCCTCATAAAAGGGGGGGGTACTGTAAAGGATCTGCCAGGCACAGCTTCGGGGTTAACTCCCAGAACTAATCAGTCAGCACCTGAGAATACATTCCTGAGACTGACTCCTGCTTCCACCATTCAGGCTGGCAGGCTTAGGAGTGGGAGAGCCTATCGTAACCTGGCCAGACTCAGCTAGCTCCCGCCCTCGGTATATTTAAGCCTGCCCTTCCTGTCCCTCGGTGCTTGTGATTCTTTCCTTGTGGTTTCCTGGCCCAGCTACAGCTCCTGCTATTTTTGATCCTGCTCCATACAGACCCTGGCTTACCGACTACTCTTCTGCTTTTCGTTTTGTACCTCGCACACTCCTGGCTTGACTCGGCTCGTTCACCACTCTGGTTGCTCACGGTGTTGCCGTGGGCAACGGCCCCTTTTCCTTGCTTGTGTTCCTTTGTATGTTTGTCGTGCAATTACTGAGCGCAGGGACCGCCGCCCAGTTGTACCCCGTCACCTAGGGCGGGTCGTTGCAAGTAGGCAGAGACAGAGTGGCGGGTAGATTAGGGCTCACTTGTCCGTCTCCCTACCCCCTGCCATTACAGTTCCATGAGTTTATTAATAATATAGATGCGGATATTACATTTACAGTGGTACAAGTCGACCACATCTATACAATTTCTGGATACCATGATAACAAATCTTGATACAAGATTGACAACCAACATTTATATTAAACTCACGGACAGAAATAACCTGTTGAAATTTGAGAGTAACCACCCAAGATGACTAGTAAGGACACTCACCTATAGCCAGCTTTTGAGGGTGAGACGTATAGTGGAGAGCGAAGTAAAAATTGAGAATTGTCTGGATGAGTTGGTTGAGAAATTTGTCTCCAGGGTCTATCCAAAAACAGCTTGTTCAACAACACAGGGATAAAGTGATGGGAATAGACAGAGAGCTCTCCTCCAGAAGAGAGATTGACACCAGAGAGCTCTCCTCCAGAAGAGAGAGTGACACCAAAAAGGATATATGAAGACGGATACCATTCATATCCACATACGCGGAATCGAGCAACGACATAGCAATAATAATTCGTAAACATTGGCCAATATTTAACCCCTTTAGGACACAGCCTGTTTTGGCCTTGTGGACACAGCCTATTTTTTCAAATCTGACATGTGTCACTTTATGTGGTAATAACTCCGGAATGCTTTTACCTATCCAAGCGATTCTGAGATTGTTTTCTCGTGACATATTGGACTCTATGTTAGTGAAAAAATTTGGTCGATAAATTCAATATTTATTTGTGAAAAACGTCACATTTTAGCAAAAATTAGCAAAAATTAGCATTTTTCTAAATTTAAATGTATTTGCTTGTGAAACAGATGGTAATACCACACAAAATAGTTACTAGTTAACATCCCCTATATGTCTACTTTATGTTTGCATCATTTTTTTTCACGTACTTTTATTTTTCTAGGACGTTACGAGGCTTAGAACTTTAGCAGCAATTTCTCATATTTTCAATAAAATTTCAAAAGGCTATTTTTTCAGGGACCAGTTCAGTTCTGAAGTGGCTTTGAGGGCCTTATATATTAGAAAGTCCCCATAAATCACCCCATTTTGAAAACTGTACCCCTCAAGGTATTCAAAACCACATTCAGAAAATATTTTAACCCTTTAGGCGTTTCACAGGAATTAAGGCAAAGTAGAGGTGAAATTTACAAATTTCATTTTTTTTGCCGAAATTCATTTGTAATAAAAAAAAATCTGTAACACAGAAGGTTTTACCAGGGAAACGCAACTCAATATTTATTGCCCAGATTCTGCAGATTTTAGAAATATCCAACATGTGGCCCTAGTGTCCTAATGGACTGAAACACAGGCCTCAGAAGCAAAGGAGCAGCTAGTGGATTTCGGGGCCTCCTTTTTTTAGGAATATATTTTAGGCACCATGTCAGGTTTGAAGAGGTCTTGTGGTACCTAAACAGCCGAAACCCCCCCAAAGTGACCCCATTTTGGAAACTACACCCCTCAAGGCATTTTTCTAGGGGTATAGTTAGCATATTGACCCCACAGTTTTTTTGCAGAATTTAGTGGAATTAGTCTGTGAAGATGAAAATCACCTATTTTTCTGTGGAAACATAGAATTTTTTCATTTTTACAAGGAATAAAGGAGAAAAAGCACCCCAAAATTTGTAAAGCAATTTCTCCCGATTACGGCAATACCCCATATGTGGTCGTAAACTGATGTTTGGAATCACGGCAGGGCTCAGAAGGGAGGGAGCGCCTTTTGGATTTTGGAGCGCAGATTTTGCTGGATTGGTTTTCAGTGCCATGTCGGGTTTGCAACGCCCCGGAGGGACCAAAACAGTGGAAACCCACCAAAAGTGACCCCATTTTGGAATCTACACCCCTCAAGGAATTTTTCTAGGGGTATAGTGAGCATTTTGGCCCCTCAGGATCTTTTTTAGAGCTAGGGTGACCAAAAAACAGCGATTTTGGCGCTTTAAATTCTTTATTTATTACAGCGTTCACCGTGCGCAATAAATTACGTTTTAATTTATTCTGCCGGTCGGTACGATTACGCCGATACCATATGTGTATAGTTTTTTTTAAGCTTTGCAGCGTTTGCACAATAAAATTAAGTTTCTATAAAATAATTTATTTTCTGGGACACGCTATTCTGAGCCGTAACTTTTTTATTTTTTCGTCAAAAAAGCTGTGGGAGGTCTTGTTTTTTGCAGGACGGGTTGTAGTTTTTATTGGTACCATTTTGGGGTAAATGCAACTTTTTGATCACTTTTTATTCTATATCTTGGGAGGGGTGGTGACCAAAAAATAGCGATGCTGACAGTTTTCCGTTTATTTTGTTTGCGGCGTTCACCGTGCAGAAAAATTAACATTATAGTTTCATAGATTGGGTCGTTACGAACGCGGCGATACCAAATATGTGTACTTTTTTTTAACGTTTTCATTTTTTCCCTATAATAAATGACTTATTATAGGAAAACAAAACCTTTTATTTTTACACTTTTATAAAACATTTTTATTAACTTTTTACACTTTATATTTTTGTTTATTTACTTTTCTTTTACTTTTTACACTTTCTTTTTTTGACCTGCAGCTCTGATCGCTGCTAGAATACATTACACTACCTAGGTAGTGTGAGGTACTCCAACTGTCAGTCTGACGTCACAGTCACTCTGACAGTTGGTCTACGAGGATCAGCAGAGGCTGATCCTCATAGGCTGACATACACGGCAGACCTGGGGGCCGTTGTCTGGCCCCCGGGTGCCATCACAAGCATCAGAAGCCCCCACGATTGCATGGGAGCTGCTGATGCGCTACAAACCCGCTACACGCGGAGATCGCAATCGAGCCCCGCATGTAACGGGTTAATTGCCGAAATCAGCGGCGATGAGCCACTGATCGGCAACACTGGAGAGTGTCAGCTGTCGGGGACAGCTGATCTCCAAGTTCCCGATGCACACTGTCGCCGACAGTGTGCATCGGGAACGGCACAGTGACTTTCTGTCACTCTGACAGGAAGCCTATCAGGACCAGCCGAAGGTGTTGGTCCTGATGGGCTTCTGTCCATGGCAGACCCGGAAGCCATTGTTTGGCTTCCGTTTGCCATACTATCGGCAGACCCCGCGATTTCGGACGGGGGTCTGCCGATATGTTAGAAACCCCTAAAATTCGGCGATTGCACCCGATCGCCGAATTTAAGGGGTTAATGCGCCGAAATCAGCGGCAAAGGACCGCTGGCCGGCAAGAGGGGAGTGTCAGCTGTCGGCGACAGCTGACCTCCTGGTTCCCGGTGCACACTGTCGCCGACAGTGTGCATAGGGATTAACTCAGTAACTGTACGTCCTCGTGCGGGAAGTAACTTCCCGCAACGACGGACAGTTACGTCCTGGTGCGGATAGGGGTTAAAAGTAATCTAAAACATGTTCCAGAAATCGATTTACCACCATTAATGTCATATAAACGATCACATAATCTAAAGGACGAGTTGGTAAGAGCAGATGTCGGTAGCACCAGGGAGACTAGACAGACGTTCTTCGGAACTAAAAAATGTGGTTGCTTCTCGTGTTTAAATTGTATCAACTGTTCATATATGTTGAAAGGGGAGATGTTCACTCACCAATTTACTGGAAAAGAGTTTCGGATCAAACATTATCTGACCTGCACATCGGACCATGTCATTTATTTACTACAATGCCCTTGCAATTTGTTTTACATAGGAGAGACAACACTTGATTTTAAAACACGAAGGAATAATCATAGATTAACAATCCACAACAAAAGATTAGATCTGCCGGTATCGAAACATTTTACTGAGACTAATCACACAGAAAAAGATCTGCGGTTTAGGATTATTGATCACATTTTAAAACCCAGACGTGGGGGCAACAGAGGAGCTCAACTGAAGGACATTACGTCCTTATGGCTTAAATGTCGACTTCAAATTGAAGGGGATTGGATAGGGAACGGTTAACCTAACACCGGGTGGTTCCTTTTCATGTTTTCATGTCTGTGTTTGGGGGGGGGGGGGGGGGATTAGATATTATGTGCATATCCCCTAAATATTTTTGTGAAACATTGTTGTGTCATTTGTTATTAATTCTAATTCTAGTTCTTTTTTTATTACAGATTGAAACAGTTTAATTCTCAAGACACAAAGACTCACCTGATACGGATCCCCTCATCATATATCTCAGATTATTACTGTGTATAAATCAACACATTGTGAGATTAACACACCTTTTCTCCAGATGTGTACCTGAGTGGGATAATGGCTATTTGTATAGGAGTGGAATCTATTACTTGAAACAATGTTGAAATGAAACCAAACAAAATAATTTTGTCAAAAATATGAAGTTGCAATTAGTTGTTTACTGTAAGCTCTGCAGGTGATGCGCCCCTTGTATGAGTGTCATTTTAGTCCTGCAGGAGGATGATGGGTAGACAGCCGGTTATTTCAGATTATGGGACTTGGGGTTTGACTAAGTATCTAGGGACACTGGTCACGTGTCCAAACGGGAATATTGCACCCTAATTTTACAAATTTGAGAAACGGTGCTGCTTCTTTACCTTTATTTATATATATATAGACAAAAAAAAAGGAAAGCAGCAGCACTCACTCTAGGAAAATTTATATCTAGATGCTTAGCAAGTAGTACTGATCCTTTAGACTAAATACAATTTTCAAAAGAAGATCTTGCAGCACTCCGAAAGACGATTAAAAAACTGTTATTTATTCAGTCAACATCTAGAAAATGCAACGTTTTCGTCCTGCAATAGGACCTTTCTCAAGCATAGTGATACAAAGGTTTGTGGCAGTATATATATATATATATATATATATATATATATATATACAAGTGTTACACTGGCATCATCAGCCTTATTATAATAAATTAAAACAATACATAAGGTGCAAAAATGTTGTTACACAAATAGATTAAGGTATCAAAAAAATACAATTGATAAATGAAGGGAAAGTGACAAGTGCATCATAATAAAAATATAAACATAAAAACATATAATATGAAAAATACCTAATTAAAGGTTAATCAAAAAGTACACGGCTGTGTCAAAAGGTGGAGTTACAGGACCGCTCACCAATCGACGATCCAGGATGTTTTGAATATTCAGTACAATTAGTTTGTAAGATGTATCTAGTGAGGTAATCATCGCGCTGTGTTCGGCGTTCCTGGATATCAAGTACGCATGCGTCAGCAAAAACCGGAAGTCACATGTTGCTATGCAACAGAGCAAACCGGAAACGCCATGCAATCACACGGGCAAAGACCGCGCATGACAAAACAAGGCCCGGTAAGCCTCTCACGTTTTCTAGCAGCAAGATGTTAATAGAAAAACAAACCTAGTACGTGAGTCTACATGTTAGGATAGCCAGATCATGTATTGTGTTGGAACGTTCTACTAGGGAAATCTATATCACGAAAATCTTCCCATCAAACGAAAGGATTCAAGAAAAGGTAAATGGCAGAGATATATGACAAATAGCAGTATTGTGTATATCTAGGTGACAAGATATACTATATATTTAGGGAACAGCAGAACTAAATTATGGTCCACACGTGGATATGAGGAACTATGTCCACATTTATGTGGTCAATATGAACCTCAATCCGGGTTCGTGGGAATCCCATAACCAACTTTTGTGGACATGGTACAACCCACTAAAACCACATAGCGTGTAACGGACCGGCAGAGCCTCAATGCTGAAATCATTAGCAAGAGGGAAGTACTGAGTACTATATAAAGAAGTATATATGTATCCTAACACCATTTTCCATAAATGAATAAAAGAAAACAACATAAAAGTATATATACAATAAAATTTCACGCTTGTAGAACAATCCCAAAACATATCGAAAGAGATGACGATAAAGTTTTTATAATGATTCCTGAACATCTATACGGCCTATTGGAGAGCGGTCCTAAGAACAAACATATAAATATAAATTAGTATATTCAAAAATGTACAAGTATAATTAAACATAAAATGTACATGTATCAATTACAAAAATGTATATAAATGTATCATAAACTAATACTGTAGAGGACATAGAGAGGATTCCAAGAGGCAGTGGGCAATTAAGAAGCAATCCTGGCCACATTGAATTCCACATTACGACCATTAGGCCTCAATGTGTTCAATAGGAATATCCATTTTGATTCACGTTTATGAAGTATCATATGTCTATCACCTCCTTTCCAGGATGATGGGACATGATCTGAGATCATACATTTTAAATCTTTCTCAGTATGACCCTGTTCGGAAAAATGTTTAGACACGGGCAAATCAAGTTTCAAGTTTCTTCTTTCTAATAGGGAAACGATGGTTATTCAAACGTATATGACTTTAATAATACACCAGGGATTAGTAAGAATTTTGGATATATCTCCACTGAAATCGTTGTACGTGGAGACAAAAGGGATTCTTCTTGGTATAGAACGCTTCGATTTATCAAAAAGATCCTCCCTAGGTATGGTGAGAACATTATTCCTATGTGACTGCAGTAATCGCTTGGGATAACCCCTTTTCATAAAGTTAGAGTTCATCGTCTCTAGCGATTGATCCAAATCGGATAGATTATCGACTATACGCTTCACCCTGATCATTTGGCTAAAAGGCAATGAACGTATCCTATTTCTTGGGAGGCAACTTTCAAATCTTAAAAGCGTATTTCTATCTGTTTCCTTTGTGTACAATCTTGTTCTAAGTTTATCATCCTCGACCATGACTGGGGTGATATAAAGGCCAGATTTCTGAGCCCGCAGATCTACAGGACCTAATAAAGGAAATAAGTATTTGATCCCTTGCTGATTTTGTAAGTTTGCCCACTTTCAAAGACATGAACAGTCTAGAATTTTTAGGCTAGGTTAATTTTTACCAGTGAGAGATAGAATATATAAAAAAAAAAAACAGAAAATCACTTAGTCAAGATTATATATATTTATTTGCATTGTGCACAGAGAAATAAGTATTTGATCCCTTTGGCAAACAAGACTTAATACTTGGTGGCAAAACCCTTGTTGGCAAGAACAGCAGTCAGTTGTTTTTTGTAG